>NC_133417.1:64739642-65039880 GCF_049350105.2 Macaca mulatta | reverse complement strand
TTTCAGAGATAAAAGGAGGAAGAGTTTTTCAGCAGGATTTGGAGGGTCTAAAAATAGGGTCTTTGGCTTACATGACTAGTGTCCTTTCCTTACTTAAGGGTTTGGAACTTGTTCTGTGTGCCATATGCTTTTCTGGCAGTCTAATGCAGGCTAAGAACCCCTTTTCAGAAAAAATAATGTTTTAAAATTCCTAAAATAAACTACATACAATTAGAAATAAAGTTAGTTAGACCAAAACATGGTTATCAAATTATTGAGAAACAAATTTATATTATTGGAATACATATACCTCTTTATTAACACTTGAAAAACAAGGTCACTGGCAGAGCTAATGAACACTGTGATTCTGACACAGTGCTAAGCGTTGACAACATTTTGAGATATCTGCAACAACTGTAAAGTGATGTGAAAAATATGTGTAATTCCTGTTGGTGAGAGTTCCAGTACTGCTAATATTACAGTGGTTTGGTGTCTACATTTGTAATGGAAGAAAATGTTTAATTTCACTCTGGGCTTACTGCAAATGAAGATGCAATTTTTTCCCCTTTCCAAAATCAAAGACTCTTCAAGTTCTATCAGTAGATAAACCCAGGTTTAAAATGGGTGTATTAAAGGTTTTTTTCTAGGTAACACATAAACCATCAACACTAACTGGAGACCACATGGACAGCTCCTCAGGGGGCGTGGGGTGCCCCACTGCTTGCCTGTGGTGCTTGCTGGCCACCATACCTGGCTCCCAGCATCATGCCTTACTAAAGTGGATGCTCAGTGCATCTACTCAACAACGGCATGAAGAAGGGAATGGAGAGACAATGAGTGGGTTGGACTTGGCTCACCCTTCCTGCCCTAACATTTGGACACTCTGTGACTAATGCAGAAGGAATTCACCGAAGCCAGCTCAGAGTCCTGTACTGCCAGGAGTGACCGCAGAACACAGCACAGGCAAGGGATGGAGCAGTAATGCGCCATGGGGTGGGTGGGGGTCCATGCTCAGCCCCAAGATGGAATTCTGTCCCTTCGATAAAGATCTGGAGCAGAAAAGGAGCATGCAGCACCCAGCAACCACAGAGGGTGACCAGAGGGCTGAGCAACAGCTGAGGCTGCCCAGCTGCTTTTCTGTGGCAAGTCTATCCACATCCGCAACAGACAAGGGATTCACTCATCAGGACCCTGGCTTCATGAGAAGATCATTTGTCAGTGTGTGTTTCTGACAAGTGTTGTTAGCTGAAAGCGTGGACCGAAGGTGCCCCCCAGCCCATCCCCACCTAGGCCGCCAAGAAAAGGAGAAAAAGAGGCTGAGTTCACACAGCCTTGTGAAGTTCCTGGCAGGACCAAGTGTTAGAAACTTAGAAACAACAAAGACTGTAATATAAAGCAATTATTAAGATGAATAATAGTCATATAAACTGGGCGTGGATGATGAACGAATTTATTACATTTTGGACACTTTTGTATCAGGAGGACTCATATTGTAGAAAAGAGTAATCATAAAAATGGCTGTCATTTTAAAAAACATGCCTACTGTTGCAAGTACCACATGTAATTCTATTTCATTTTATCCTCGCAACAACCCTCTGAGCATTTCTAGCCCCTGTAGTGGATTGAACGATGGTTGCATCCAAAATATAGGTTCACCTTCCCAGAACCTGTGGATGGGATCTTATTTGAAGAAGCGTCTTTGTAGATGTAGTTAAGTAAAGGATCTTGAGATGAGATAATCCCAGATTTTTTGGGTAGGTCCTAAATCCAAAGACAAGTGTCCTTATAAGAAGAGGAAAAGACACAGAGAAGGAGAAAGGCAGAGGAGAAGACGTGAAGACGAGGCATCCAAATGATGCATCTACGAGTCAAGGGATGCCAAGAAGTGCCAGCAGCACCTGGAAGCTAGGGAGGGGTTAGGGAACCCCTTCTCCCTCAGAGCCTCCAGACAGCTTGCTTTCAGGCTTCTGGTTCCCTGAACTGTGTGTCAGAAAACTGATTTCTGTTGTTTTAGGCCACCCAAGGCTCTGAGAATCAGGGAGCTGTTGTTCTAGTTCTAGTAATGAAAACTACCCATGTGACTCTGGCCAGTCCCTGACTACCAGCGGAGCCCCCTGGATCAGGTGTGCACACCACACTGCTGCTCTGCTGCCTGGACAAATAAGTCATTCAAGTCGAATAACACTATTAACATAACAATAGTTTAGTATTAAGGTTAACCACCTGCCTACAATCAAACTGCCTGGATTTGAGGCCAGTTTTTCTGCTTAGTGCCTATCAGACTGTGAGTAAGTTATTTAACCTGAGTCATTTTCCTTTTCTTCTGTAAAATGGGGAGAATTCAAGAGGAGCCTTGAACAGGAAAGATATTTGGTGAAAACTAAGGAAGTCTGAAAAAAAGTATGGACTTTAGATAATAATAATGTATTAATATTGGTTTATTAATTGTAACAAATGGGGTAGGTGCGGTGATTCTCACCTGTAATCCCAGCACTCTGGGAGGCTGAAGCAGGCAGATCACCTGAGGTCAGAAGTTCGAGACCAGCCTGGCCAACATGGTGAAACCCCGTCTCTACTAAAAATACAAAAATTAGCCAGGTGTGGTGGCACATGCCTGTAATCCCAGCTACTCGGGAGGCTAAGGCAGGAGAATCACTTGAACCCAGGAGGTGGAGGTTGCAGTGAGCCAAGATGACACTGCTGCACTCCAGCCTGGGTGACAGAGTGAGACTCTGTCTCAAAAAAAAAAAAAAAAAAATTGTAACAAATGTACCATACTAACATAAGACATTAATAATAGGGAAGACTGGCTATGGGATATATAGGAATTGTACTAATCTAAAACTCTTCTAAAATATTAAATTACATATTATTATTTAAATGGGGAAAATATCAATACCTCGCTTCACATTGTGATAAAGATTTATAACAGTGTTTGGCACATTATAAGAGGTATTGTTAGCTATTATTGTTTTAGGGCTGTTATCAGGAACAAGGAATTCATACTTGTAATGTTCCATGAAACAGGCTAAATAATTTTTTTCAAGTGAGATGATGCAACATATTTAGAGTAAGGTTGTCTGAAAATTTTACTATAACTGTAATTTTGACTCATTCCAAAGCTAAGTAAAGCCAATGTAGTAACTAAACTTTGTTTCATGCCTCAGTGTTTCCTGGTTTTTAGATCTTTTCAAACTGTGATTTCTGACTACTACTGTAATTGCATGTAACTCGTGTGAACAAGATCTACTTTGTTTATCTGAGAAAAATGGAAAAAAGAGAAAGACTCACAAATTGCTAATATATCTCCTTTTTGTTTCCTATCTGCTACTGGATTCCATTTTTAAAGCACCTACATCATGTTTTACTTTTTCCTTAGAAAACCAAGCAGAATGAATTGCAGTGACTTCTTTACTATTTTGACCCCACAAGGTGGACAAATGACTATACACACACACACACACACACACACACACACACACACATATATGTATATTCATTCAGATTACCGCAACAATGAAAGAAGCACACTTTTGACAAAACTGGTCATTTTAAGAATTGTAGGCTTTTCATGAGAATGACAGTGTCAGTAAAAGAGAGCCAAACTCATTCAGATTGTTCCCACCTTGCCTGATGCCTGCATCATGAGAAAGCAGCAGACAATCCAAGTTTAGAACAAAATGCTGCACACTTTCTCACCTGAAGAGATGCTTCCTACCTAGGAAGAGAATGCCGTTTCCTTAAGGGAGCTACTCTTCTGGACCTTTGGCAAGTAAGATGGGTAGATGGACAGACAGGCAGATGACAGCTTGAGGACAGGCTACTGTACCAAAAAGAAAGAGACCAAGGGCAGATGCAAGCAGCAATTGGGATCCTCTGCCTAGAGGAAAATACAGGAAAACAATAGATAGTTCTGCGCGAAATTCATTTCACAAAGAAAACCAGTCTAGGTCATTCAGTAATAAAACTGTAGTATCTGGGCTATAGTCACTAGGTTAACTATACTAGGTTATTGGGCTGGGTCTGAGTCCAGAAATTTGTAATGAGCCATCACTACTGCAAGTGCCTTGTCTGAACTATTATCAGAACGGACCTCCTCTCTGGGCTTTCCTGAGAAAAAGAATCATCTCCTGGAAAACCCATCTCGAAAGATCTTTGAATTGGAGAATGCACACAAAAGGCAGCAGTAAACAAATGAATTCACACCCAAATTTTCCTAAGAAATCTGAGTACAATATTATCATAGGATAATGAAAATAGTTTTTTGTTTAATTGTTCAACAAAAGTAAGCAATTTTCTTCCCTGTGGGGCTTCTTAACGTGTTTAACAGGTTAATGCGCATTGTGAGTTTCTGATGGAAGATTTAATAGTCTATATTAAATAAACTGCAGGAGCATTTCATTATCAGGGCAAGGATTAACAGCTCTCTTCAGATCACATTTTAGGAAGCTGTGCTCCTCCTCCAGCAACATTCATAAAAATAAATTCTTCTGTTGGTTAACATTTAAATCCTGTCTTCCTAATCTTTGGTTGCCTAAAGTTTAGGGCCTAAACAATTTCAAGACCAATCTATACCATGCAACAAATGTCCAATAATCCACCAAGGTCCGGACTGAGACCAGGGCTGACAACTGCCTTTTCTGCGCTGCTGAGCCTTACTTAAGATAACTTAATTTCATCAACGCATAAGGAATGTTTGCCCCTCCCCCAATATTTGCCACTAACAGCAATTGTCTTTTATTTAAAAACTTTCATTATTTGTGCTTTGATTGAAACTTTAAAACATCAAACTCCTTGATAAAAAAAAAAGATTCAATTTCCTTCCTTTAATAAATATTGAATCTACTGTTGAGCCTCTTGCTGCATCACGCCTCGGTTGTTACACCCTCAACTGCTAGGGGGTGCCAGGAAAGGGCGCTGGGCTTAGGAGCAGCAAGGATCCACCCACAGTAGTCAGGAGGCAGCAGAGATTGCAGCCCAGGCAGGTGATTTTCATACTTCCCCAAACAAGCCTCACATCTGACTGCTCACTGGAGCCGCTTTTTGTCTGGAAGTAATTATGCCCAAAAATATATAGATTCATTACGTCTGTTGTGGTGTAAAAACCTGACGCACAGTCTTTAATTAGAGGCCAGCTGAATTTGCTTTAAAGGCTTTTCTTCTTTCTCCGCTTCCAAGTCTTGAGACATCACCAGGTTAATGACATTTTGATTAGCTTGTTAGAATAATTTATTATTTAGCCTTTTTAACGATTAAGGTGTTCATATCATACCCAATCCTTTACTCTATTTGATTCCCTGAAAACTTACTGACAGGGTTCACTGAGTATGCATCTGAAACAATCAGAAAATTGCATAAAATGGCAGTTAAAAGTAATAAATCCTCCATGAACCCGCCCAAGGATGCGCCTCAAACATGATCACTGGCTGAGGCGAGAGGATCACCTGAGGTCTAGAGTTTTAGGCCAGCCTGGGCAACAAAGTGAGACCTCCATCTTCATAAAACATTTTTTTAAATTCGTTGGGCATGGTGGCACATGCCCAGTTACTTGGGAGACTGAGGTGGGAGGATCACTTGAGCCCCAAAGTTTAAGGCTGTAGTGAGCTAGGATTATGCCACTGCACTCTAGCCCAGTAATAGAGTGAGGCCCTGTCTAAAAAAGCAAGAATAAAAAAAAAAAATAATTATTGGCCACCATTTCTCCCAGCTTTTTAAAGGATTAGAATTTTCCCTATTGTTGCAGCTGAATAAATTGCATCTTTAAGGTCAAAAGAAATTTGAAGCCCTTCCACTTTCCAAGGAGTTTTTAAAAGCAAAACATACCCATCTCTTCTGCCTTCTTACGAGGGGTATTTTTTTAATCTGTTGGGGAGACTCTTGCTACTGAAACTGACCCCAGTTAGTCTATCAGCGCAGGTAGAGAGAACTAGAGGACCACAGGGATTTTCCAGGTTTTCTTTTGCAACCAAAAAGTCATGGGGAATTCCAGAACAGAAGATGCTGGCTAATCAGACCTCCACTGGACTGAAGGAATGTTAACACAGCATACAAACAGTCTCCATACAGCACTGGGCTGCATAGTTCAGATCTTTCTGGTTCTACCAGGGAATGCTTTTTGCAGAGTTATGGCTCCTCATGACCCTCCAGGTTGTTAGAGCAGATTAGAGCTCACGATGACTCTGCTGATGAGCAGATGGTATTCTCTCTCTGAAACAGCGGGAGAAGCCTGGTGGTGATGGTGGGGTTGTTGATTCAGGGCCTCAAGAACTGCTAGAGTCATTGTTGATCCCTTGATTTCTCTCCCTCCCTATGAGGAATCTGTTTGTAAATGCTGTCTATCTTGGAAATATATCAAGAATCCACTGTCTATCTTGGAAATATATCTAGGATCCAAACACTTCTCACTACCTCCCTTACTCCCACCATAGCCCAAACTGTCATAATCTCTGCTGAAACAGCCTCCAATAAGGTCCCCCAGCTTCCAACCTTATTGTCTTATTAGTCTGCGCATCCTTGCCACCTTATAAGCTACATCATGTCCAACCAAAACTCCATAAACACTTCCCTTCTCACTTAGAATACAGATCTGGAGCCCTGACCATTGCCCCCTCCTGCCCCTCCCTCATGAGCTGCCCTCTTCCCTTTGCCTGTCTGGCCCCTCTCCTCTGGCCTCCTTGAGTTCACGTGCTCGCTCTGCTCCAGCCTCGCTCGCCACCTTGCTTGTCCACAAACCCTCCCATCCCAGGACCTTACACTTGCTCTTCCCACGGGCAGGACTATTTGTCCTGCAGAGAGCCCTGCGACGCCCTCCCTCCTTTCCCCAAGGCTGTGCCTAACCACCTCAGCAGAGAGGGTTTGCTGGCCACCCCACCTCGGCCACTCTCTGACCTCTTCCCATCCTCTATTTTTCTCAACATTTGTTACCATCTGACATCTTTATTTGTTCATGGGTTTCTTGTCTGTCTCTCCAACTGGAATGTAAGCTCCATGAGGCAGAGACCCTGTCGGTTTTAATCAACACTGTGCTGTCAGAACAGTGCCTGGTCCATCGTGGGGTCTCCACAGGCAGCTGCTGAAGCAATAAATGAGTAAATGAAAAAAGAAGGCTCAGCAGCTCTGCAAGCTGTGAGTGAGTGAACCACTTGGCAATCAGTGTTTGTTCACGCGACATCTTGCTATTTGCTTCACAGATAGGTAAAAGGGGCCTAACGAGTCTAGTTCTCAGAGTCAAGTCAGAATAAATTCACATCCAATGGTATTTTTCTGGAAAATAACGTCTTTGGATTTATTCCACAAACTAAAAGACAGAAAGAGTTCAATTCTTTTAGACTTCAATCTAATTTCTGAACCCTGACTGTGTGGGCCTCCGGAGCAGGCCTAACTCACAGGACAGGCTCCCTGTAGCTGGCAGTGTGACTGCCAGGCTCACTGCCAGCTACGGGGAGTGGGGTAGGGTGGGGTGTGGGTGGTAACTGTGAAGTGCGGGGGGCTGCCTGTGGCTCAGGGGCCGGAGTTCATCCTGAGTCATCTCCCGGCCACAGGAAATGCCCACAGCCGCACTCTCCTGGACTCAATGCCAGGCCTGGCTCCTGACCAGCAGGCCCAGCTTCCCCTGAATGGCCAGGCAACATGTTTTGTTTCATTTTGTTTTTAAGTGATTTGTACTGACTTCAAAGCAGAGAAAGATGGTGCGATCCAGGACCACATCTTTGTCTCATTTTTGGTGGCCAGAGATCCACAGGATAAGCAACAAACAAACCCAAAAGGAAATCACTAGACACAGAGCTAGAGCTAGAACCATAGTCCTGAGATAGAGAGGCAAACATATTTTTCAAGTTCCTTCTGGAATTTCACTTCTTGTTGGCATCTTTTTGATGATTCTTTGTACATCTCTTATCTACCAGGAGGTGGTTTGCAGGGTGATTCTGAACTCAGGTGGGAGGGTAGTGGCCTGTCTCCAGGGCCCTGTTTTCTGAGCAGTGAGGTGATCTTGGGAAAGTTGTGTAGCTTTTCCATGCCTCAGTTTCCTTATCTGGTAAATGAAAGTAGAATAGTCCCTATTTTATTGGGGCCTTGTGAGAACAAAATAGGGCCACCCTAATACAATATTAAATGATACCTGGCACTTGGTAAGTGCTCACTAAAACGAGCAAGAATAAACACGTGTCCCAAGTGAAATCAAAGGAGGGTTTACAGGAAACTGAGAGAGCTTCAACCCAGGCTCCAGTGTGCACAGGTGCCTCGGAGTATCTGGGAGCTGTGGGTGACTCCAGGTGGGATGGAAGCCAGATTACCATGGGGAAGTGTCTTTTAGAAAGCATTTCTGGTGAACTGCCTGAGGTGATGTTAAGAAACAAAGAGACTGGAATTTTCAAGCTTTCAGTAATTTGTTGTCATGGGTTTTTCCCCCTCACTTGAAATAAATATACACTTTCATGCATGGTTTATTTCCAGTTTTGCATTTCTTTCTTTTTTCTTTCTTTCTTTTTTTTATTTTTTGAGAGAGAGTCTCGCTCTGTTGCCCAGGCTGGAGTGCAGTGGTGCAATCTTGGCTCACTTCAACTTCTCCCCCTGGGTTCAAGTGATTCTCCTGCCTCAGCCTCCCAAGTAGCTGGAACTATAGGCATGTGCCACAATGCCTGACTAATTTTTGTGTTTTTTGTAGAGACGGGGATTCACCATGTTGACCAGGCTGGTCTCGAATTCCTGACCTCAAATGATCCATCCACTTCAGCCTCCCAAAGTGCTGGGATTACAGGTGTAAGCCATCACACCTGGCCTGTGTTTCTTTTCTTAAAGAAGGCCTCCCAAATGGTATAATCTTTAGGCCCCACAGAACCTGGACTCATCCCAAAATGGTGTAATGAAATCTTCACCATATTCCTGAAAGGTGGAGATTATCTCTCTTTCATAGTCTAAAAACTAAAGTGTTGAGAGATAAACACTCTCGCCACAGATAGGAGGACCTGGCAGGACTGCAATTTGAACCCAGGACTCCCTACATCCAAAACCAAACTCTTCCCACTACACTCAGCTTCCTCCCATTATGGGCATCATGATGGCTTTAAAAAGTAAGTGCCAGATTCAAATGGATATCCCTACACCAATGTTCATCGCAGTACTCTTCATAAAGGCCAAAAGCTGGAAACAGCCTGAACATCCATTGACAGACGATTAGGCCATCAAAATGTAGTATATCCATACAGTGGAATATTATTCAACCTTTAAAAGGAAGGAAATGCTGACACATGCCACTACATGGATGAACCCCAAAGACATTATGCTAACATGAAATAAGCCATTCTCACAAAAGGACAAATATATGATTCCACTTATGTGACGCACCTGGAGTAGTCAGACTCATGGAGGCAGACAGTAGAATGCTGGGTGCTGGGGGCTGGTGGAGGGGAAATGGACAGTTACTGTTTAATGGGTGAGGAGTTTCAGTTTGGGCTGATGAAAAAGTTCTGGAGATGGTCGGTGGTGAGGATGGCACAACAGTGTGAATGCTCTTAATGCCACCAAATCATATACTTAAAAATGGTTAAAACGGTACATTTTATGTTATGTATATTTTACCAAAATAAACAAAAAAGGAAACCCCAGCCTAGAATGTAAGGCCTAGGCCACAAAACATTTCTTTAGCACTTAGCAGCCTGTGGGCATTGTGAACAAGGATGACAGGAAAGTGTTAGACATCCTTCTTTAAGGGAATCTTTCTGAAGGTCGCAAAAAATGGAACAAATGTATCTACTTCCAGGTTGCTTGCTCCCCCTGTTATGCACAACCACAAGTCAGCCACAGAATTCTGCAAACAACCCACTGTGCAAGGCGTCACACTCAGAGGTACCTCACAGTGAGACCCACAGACAAAGCAGCCATTTACCTTGCCTTCTTTTAGCTACTCACAACGAAACGTTTTCACAAAAAGACACCTGGAGGTGGAAGACTTGCTACCGGTACTTGAGATGAAGCAGGTAGCACAGCAAGGCCCGCCCAAGAGCAGACAGCCGTGACTAAAGTCCCCAGGTTTCCAGTTGATTCCCAGGCAGGTTGACTCAGGGTTTCCTCTCCCAGGAGTGTTGTAAGGTGCCCCGGGGCAGGCCCAGCTGGGGCCTGGACTGTCTTTATTTGATATGGATGAATGGCTGGCTCTGGGAGAGACTCAAGCTAACTGCAGTGACTCAGACACCGGTTCACTAGCTTCCTGAAGTCAGAGCACCGCCGAGGACAGCCCATTTCTAAGTCTCTGAAGTCAGAACCAGCGGAGGGACAGAGTGCAGAAGTTCTGCATCCCTGAGCTCCGAGCTGCTCTGTCTACGCCTGTGCTGCTTAGCCGAGGCCCCTTGAGGAGGGTCAGACTCCTAGATGGAGTCACAGCCCCCAGGCTGGGGCTCTGAGCAAACCGGATGGTAGGATTCTATCTGATGAGCCTGACCAGCCTGTCTGAAAATGTGGATGGTATGACAGAACCTTTGGATGTTAAGGAATGTAATATCCTCTCAACCACCCACAAGTAATGGGAATTTGCTGTAAGAATACACATTACTTTAAAAGAGACGGGATCCTGGGGAAAATTAAGAGCGAGGCCTCTGAGAGATCCAAGCTGGATGGGCATTTGGGATCCATGGCAGCTGTAGGCCTGGACCATGCTCCTTCCCCCCGGCAGAGTGAGTTTGTAGATCTGACTCTAGCACTGTTCAGTTTGTGTGGCTGAGGGCCATTCTTTGCTGATTGCATATTGGTCCTCTCATCTCCCACCCCATGTAGCTTTCTTCTGCCTTGGGATTCTGCCTCGGGCTTCTGCCTCTATGTAGCTGCCGAGTCCTCCTAACATTGACTCCAGAAGCACCTGGTTCCCTCCAACCTTATGCGCTCTCTCCATACATCCTGCCAGCCTCACCTTCCATTATCAAACTCCTGATTTTCCATTTCTATTTCCCATTTCAGATTCTACATACACAGAAACAGAGGTAAGTAATCCAGTTGGCATGGCTAAGGAGACACAGTTGTCATTTGGGGGACTTTACAGGATGCTGGCATCTCATGAATTGACAGCTCACCGAACAGGCAGGGCCGCCACCCTCCACAGCAGTGTGGATGTGGTACTTTCCAAAAGAGGACAGCAGGCACCCCACTCAGGAAGCAAGGCTATGTCTCCCCAGTGTCTTGCCCCTTGGTACAAATTAGCCAGCAGTCCCAAGGTGCAAACAGAGTGGATAGATATTCTTTCATAACATTATTCTACTTTATATTGTCTCAAATTCCCCCCTGCCTTTTCTTCACGCTGCATTTTAAGCTTTTTCTCAGTTTTCGGCACAACCCAAGCAGGGAACACATTTTCCCTTTCCTGATTGTATTATTTACCTTCCTAAACCATTCATTCATTTACTTATCTATTTACTCAATATCCATGAAGTACCTGCTTTGTAACTGGTGAAATACTAGACAATGAAGACTTAAAATTCATGCATATTCTCAATATAAACATTAATTGACTACTTACAAAGTGCCAGGCATTGTGTTACTTGCTGGGAATAGAAAGATTACTGAGACACAGTTGCTGTCTGGTACATAGCAAGAATTGAATAAATATTTGTTGAGTAAAGGCAAGTATTTTGACAATTACAAGCAGAGCAAAAAGGGCTATCTTGGGGAATGTCCACAGGAAGAGAGGCCTAGAGAAACCAAAAAGTGTTTCCTGCAGACACTAATGTTTACACTGCGACCTGGAGGGCAAGCTGAATTAGCCAAGTGAGAGGCATGAGAGGGAACCCAAGGCATGCAGGAAGAACAAATGGTTTGTGCGAAGGCTTGAAAATTAGGGAGGGTGTGCATTGGAGGGGCAGTCATGGGGGACAGAGAATAAATAAATCAGTGTGATTATGATTCTAGGACTGATATGGAAGTCTTTATGTGGAATGGCACAAGTCCATTTAAATACATGGTCAAATCATGGTTTTGGAGTTCTCCTAGGACCTTGTTGCTACCTGCATCTGGTTGTCAGAGGGACATGAGGATGGTCTAGAAGGGGTATGTACCACTTCACTCACATTCTGTTGGCAGATGCTGGTGGTTGGGATTTTCTTAGCTGCAAAACAGGCCAGGAGAAGTAGTCTAACTGTGTTCCCAGGAAGGAAAGATTGTTGGTGGCAGCTAGAACCATGGAGAGTTTCCAGGGAGTGGCATATCCAGAGCTGGGCAGCCATCCCGATCCAGCTCCTGTAGAGTGCCTGCTCTTGGCTGCCAGGAAGGTCTGTGGGCAGACAGACAGCTCAGGACCTGGGGAAACCTCTGGAGCCCAGGGCAGCACTTGTCAGTCCAAGGCAGTCTTGTGGGATGTAAAATCTTTTCTTCCAAAGTGAGGTTTGAACGTTGCGCATTCAGTCTCTAGACAGAGGTGGATTTTGAGTAGGAAATTGACAAGAACTATGAAGGGCCTGAGCTTTTACCTGACTTGCAAGCTGACAAGTTAGCTTGTCATGGATTCGTGGGTACTGATGGAGACATGTGATGCCTGGGTCACAGAAAAAGAACTTTTTAATTCACAGCAATCGCAGTGGTCGGAGTGCCAGCACATTCTTTCACCAGTTCCCCAATACCATTTCCCACAAGATGGCACAAAAGAAAGAGGTGACACCTGCACATGTAGTAAGATGTGTTGTAAGAGAAGAACTTTGAGTTTAGGGAAGCTGAACCTTTTATAATGGGCAGTAAAACAGGCCTACTCTTTGTTCTGGAGGTTGACACTGTTTCTAATTTTTCCTTTTCCCTAAAGAGGGACACTATCTCTATTTTCAAAGGCTGTTCACCTTATAAACATCCTGGAAAAGACAGTCCAGAAAAAAGGCAGCCAGGGCCTCTGCTTGTAAGATGTGCAGAAATGTGAGAAACACTTGAATTTGTCTTCCAACAAAGACAGGTTCCTCTTTAGCAAGATGGAGTGTTCTTTAGATAGAAGCTTCGTTTACTAAATCCTTCTCCTCTTGATCTCTAGCTATCTAGAGGCCCCAGGGCTCCGTCCTCAGAGCTCTTCCCTGCATACATTCACTTCCTGGAGGGATCTCATTCAGCCACATATCTCTGAACACCATCAGCCTCATATCTTTAAATCCGTGCTGATAATCCCAATTTACAATTTGCACTTTGACATTGCCCCCATTTCCAGACCTAGATATCAAACTGCCTATGTGGCATCTTAACTTGGTTATCTTCTAGCCATCTCAAACTTACCGTATTCTTGATCCTCATCCTCCACCTGAAACCTGATTGTTCCTCAATGTAACCCCTGTCAGTAAAATGTATCACTCAGGCAGTAAAATATATCTGTGCCAGCTAGAAACCTCTTTCTTTCATATTCACATCCAATCTATCAGCACAGTCCAGTTTCGAAATAGATCTTGAATCTGATCACCCTTCTCCTCCTGCACCACCAGCATCCTAGTCCCAGCCACGATTGTGTCTGTTCTTGACAGAGACATGTGTTCCTGTCTTGCCCCATTCACCTTCCAATCTTGCCCCATACATTCTAACTGCCTCAGCAGCCAGTGTGGTTCTTCTAAAATGTAAATTAAATAATATTATTTCTCTGCTTTCAACCTTCCAATGATACACAAGGCATAGAATAAAATTCAAGCTAAAGACTACATATGATCTGACCTCTGCCCCCAAATCTGATCACCCTCTCTCTCCCTTCTTGTATTCCACTTGCCCTTGAAAACACCTGCCATTGGGCTGTCTCAGGCCTTCATACTTAGCTGTGTTGCCAAAGTCATCTAGGGCTCTCTCAGATACCAGTTGGTCAGGGAAACCCTCCCTGACTATTCTAAAGAAAATCGCACACTCCCTCGCCCCTCTTTCCTTTTACCCGGACTTACTCTGATTCATAGCCCTGGGCACTGCCTGATTTTAGGAGTCTATCCCCTGCACTGCCCTCCAGCCGAGAATATATGCTGCCTGGATCCAAAAACTTGGTTGTGTCCACTGATGTAGCCTCTGCTTCAAAAATAATATTGGACACAAAGTAAATGTCCAAGAAGTACTTGTTGAATGAATGAATAATGAATGAATAATAGTTAAGACTGGATTTTTAAAATGACAATAACAGAGACACAATTTGTGGCTCGATCTTTCTTCTTCAAGATAAATCAACTAATTTTATATAAATTTTCTCCCAAAATGCACATCTTCCAATTATTCAAGAATTCTGGATTGTTACTGCAGAATTCTTGCCATGTTTTTCCAGCTTCTTGGATATGATGGAGTTCAAAATTGAACATAACATAGGCTTCTGAGAAAAGCCTAGGTAGTCTATAATTAGTTTCTCTCTTTCTTTGGTTTTTATTTTAAAAATTATTTTATTTTAGTTTTTATTTTTGTGGGTACATAGATATTTATGGGGTACATGAGATGTTTTGGTACAGGCATGCAACGTGTAATAAGCACCTCAGGGAAAGTGGAGTATCCATCCCCTCAAGCATTTCTCCTCTGTGTTACAAACAACCCATTCATAGTCTTTTAGTTATTTTTAAATGTACAATTAAATTATTGTTGACCATAGTCCGTTTCCCTCTGTTTACAGGTTTCACATGCTTACCTAGTAATGCTCCTTGAAAAGATTATCTCCTCAGACATAAGCCCGGCCACAGAAAAGTCTCTCTAAGGTCAGCAGTTTCGAGAGTGACGAAGTGAGAATTTGATTCTTATCTGTTCACAGACTCTACGAATCCCAAAACACCCTCCTGAAGAACACATTGGGGGAAAAATACAAACAACCTTATGGATTTAGCCATAGATCATATATATGTTAAATTGTCACTCTTTCACTCAACAAATAAATATCTCCTATGTGCCAAATCATGAGCCAGAAGTTGGAACAGCACATTGTGAAAAGAACTTGGTCCCTAGCCTGAGGGATTCAGAATCTTGGGCACCATCATTTCTGTTTTCATCATTGTTGTCATCAATGTCTTTTGACACAGTCTTATTTTGATCTCCTTTGGTTTTTGTATATTATGATTATTTCCAATATCATTTTAAAATAGGAATTTCGTACTTACGGAAAAATATATGCCATCTAATTTGAAAAATAAGGAAACAGTGCTTTGCTTTCCCTAGCCTGCCTTCTCATTTACTGTAAAATAATAATTTTTCTTTTTCAGGGTTCATTTCAATTTTTTGAAAAGGGTTTAGCAATGAAATACAAAAATCTCAGTTATTTTCATTAAGCTCATTTTTTACTTTCCCCACATATAGGCTATATGCTTTATTTAATATCTTTATTCTTTACATTAAGTTAAAATTATTTTAGAAATGACTATTTCAATTGCTGTTTTGACATTTCATTGATCAATATTTCACTAAAGATAATAACTTTCTCTAGGATGCAGAGAGACTCATATAACTTACACCAGAATTTCCACTGAATGAATTTCCCCACCTTCTTGGTGATTGTACACCTGCCTTCCTTATAAGGCGAACAAGGAAGTAAATCATGTTGAAGTTGCTTTTAAACACAGCTTTTCTGCTTTACCTGTCCAGGTAGCCTCTGTTTTCATTTCAGTCTTAATGAAAACTTTCTAACTTACATCTCAAGTTTCTTTTCAAAGCAGTGTAAGTAGTATTTAAAATGTTACACTTCAAGAAAGAAAGACTTTAACGATATTCAGCTTTGGTCTTGTAACGCTGAAGGTAATTCATTTTTTAATCGGTCTGCACAGCAAGAACTGAAGCGAATGGGGATTGAACTGCTTTGCCTGTTCTTTCTATTTCTAGGAAGGAATGATCACGTACAAGGTAAGACCTACGTTCTCCGATATATTGCTTTCGTGGTATGCTTGACAAACTTGTCATTTGGTTCAGAAACTAGATCTGAAGTCATGTTTTATTTGATCTGTTCCATTGCTCTTTTGTCACTGAGTGAACGCTTTAACAAATTACAGACAAACACCGGGCAGTTCCCACAATGAATGCTCTAGGCTTAAGGTAAATAAATACAAAGGTTGCACAGGCATTTTAATGAGGAGAATTAAATAACATTGCTGCCCAATGGAACTTAGTGCCACTGTGATAACCATTTTTGAAACTTTTCTATTTTATTCTACCACAAGATCTTCCACTTAAGAGTAATAATCTTGAAAGAGAGAAAGGATTTATTTCAAAAACAGAAATACCTCGTTTAAGAAAGAAGCATTTTTTAATGGGTGCATGTAATTTTTAAAAATTAAGGTGGAACAATAAATAGGATAATCCTATATTTGTGAACTTTCACATTTTAAGAAAAAAGAGGATGATAATTTTGGCTTATAAGACATACATACTTTTTAATACACATACACATATTTTACATGTGATAGATGTAAAATACAAACTTTTATGTGAATTGCTAACATTTCGAGGACTGATCTTGGATACTAAACTAAACTTTGATGTTGTTTTGTTCAAGTAATGTAAGAGCCATCAGTCTCATAAATGGAATGACTGAAAGTATACTTAATCCCTGCGTCTTGCTGGGTCTAAACCTAGGTGGCTGTGCCCTGGGAGGTGCAGAAACCTGTGAAGACTGCCTGCTCATTGGACCTCAGTGTGCCTGGTGTGCTCAGGAGGTAAAATAAACGACCTCAACATGTTTTTAAAACCTGTCTGCAGTTACACTCATGTTAATTTCCTCAGTGATAGTTCTGATAGTGAATTGCTTTTTTGTGGAATTGTATGAGTAAAACAAATCAGGAAAGGAGAAGGTGAGCATTGGTAGATCAAAATGGCATTCATGTGATTACTTTCAAAAACAATTTGTAGAAGGAGTGGATGTCAAATTATTTGGAAAAATATGTAACTTGGGATTTTTAATTTTACCTCACTCCTTCTCTTATTGTAAAGCCATTTCTAACTGGTTGCGTATAAAATATGGAGGCTGTCTGGATAATCAGAGATCATGGAGATGGATTTTCTAAAGTTAAACATACATTTGATGTTCATATCATAGTTGTATTCCATCTGGGTACTAGGATCCATTCTGAACTACTGCTAGGTTCTGAGGGATGTGTTTTAAGTTTGGGGCAAATATTACTGGTCAGGCATTATCCAGTTCTTTTAAAAATGGCATTTTCATAAACTCAGTGACTCTGTACCATGCCAGTGACAAAGTTCCAAATAGGCACTCCTTATCTGGTCAAACTGAAAACTATGTGAAATCAGTGTGAAGATGATTGGGGAATATCTACCAAGCCATTCTAAGACACTAGAGAGTGATGTCTGACTGATTCATGGTGAGAAAGACAGGCATTAGCTTTCTGAATTTTAAAACAAGTCTCTACCCACTGGATCTCATAAAGATAATCTAAACATAAATCAAATCATACAAATACCAAGTTCAGCGAAACCTCAACACCTCAACACCAAACTCAGAACTGGGTTCTACCTGTGGAAACCCAAACTCTGAGTTCAGTGTGTATCCATGAAGACATGAGAGCACAAACGTAGCTCAGTCCCCTACCAGAGCCTTGACCGACGCGACCACAAACAAAAGTCCAAGAGAATTATGCCTTTTTTTGAGTTCCTGTATCAAAGCAGGATTGAGAATATACAAGGAGGGAAAAATTCACATGTTTTTGGGTATTGACTTCCTGAAGAAGTATTAGTTTCATGCCAGAGAGATAAAATAACAAATCAGCCTAGAATTTTCATTTAAATGCATTTTTCAGCATTTAGTTAAGAGTTTCCTAAGTTGCTGCTGATAACTTTACTTGTGGATAATACTTGGTAGCCAAATTGTTGTCAAATTGTAAAGCCAAATTATTCTAAGAGGCCACTCTAATATTAGAAGTAGTTATGAGGATGCCAGTTGAGGCAGTTGGAGCAAAAAGTAAATTAGGCTTCTGCTTAGGGCAGATAGAAAATAGGTCATGTGGTTAACACCACCTCTGATCTTTTGGCAAAGGCTATGACTAGAGGGATAGCAATGACACTGTGTTGAGAAGGATTCTGAAGCCTTGGCCAGCCACTGTTTCCCTTAGTGACATCATGGGAAGTTACAGTTTGCCATGCCTGGCCTAGAGCTTCAGACATGCACAGGCCTACTGATTGATAACAAATTGTATTCTCAAAATCAATTTCAGAAGAAATCTAACTTTCCTAGCTGATGAAAACAGCAAGAGTGGCTTGGAGTTCTAAGAGGCAAGGAAAATAGTGTGAGCATTGGTTTGGTTTTCTCTAAGCATGAGAGTCAATGGGCAACAAGTTCCCCTTTGCGTAGTGTCATGCCCGCCCTAGAGCAGTCGTGCCTATCAGGTAAGTTAGGTATTTAATCTGTTAGCTCCATCTCCCTGTTTTGGGCGTTCCAGAATTTGAATGACCACATCTCTGCTGCGAACGACTTCATCTCACTGTACCTCTGCTATCCTTGTGGAACTCCTGTGTCCCACACAGAAAAGCAGACTTTTAACCCATCTTTTTCACTTTTCTTCCTCACTTTCAAATCTTGGAGAAAGTTCTAAAGGATCTTGAACTAGAATGCTTCAAGACTCTGGGTTTAAAGTCCACAAGAGGTCAATTTTGGTGAAGTCATGCTGCACTATAAGGGTAACAGACCAGTGCATACAACTGGCAGAGAGTGCTAGATGGGGGAGATGTTGCAATCCCTACCCTCAGGATCTCTCTTTATCACTAGATTTAGGGATTGACACTGGAGCACTTGGATAGTGTGTCAATTCCCAAATCTAGTGATAAAGATTTGATTGTGGAATCAAACCTACAGGTCAGCCTGAGCAGATAAATTCATGGAATGATGTCAACTTTATGAATCCAACTGTTTCAAGGATCTGGTCATGGCCTGGGAAGAAGCTTTAAAGAAGTGACCTCAAGACCTCCCCCACACTCCCTCCTACCCACCACCCCCAAAATTGTTACATGAATTCAAGTGAATATAATTGAAAGGAGACTCCAGTTTTACTCAGAATTTTACTGGCAGAATTCTCTGGTTATTCACCTATAACTTAACTTTAGACCTATAATCAATGTTAGTCATGTAGGGATACAATATGATAAGATGCTTAACTAGCAAAGTGTGCAGAAAAACTTTCAATTGCTGGTATCTTATAAAAGAAATTCAGATTTGTTTTCTTTTTCTGGTTATTGTTTTTCTTTTTCTTTTTTAGAATTTTACCCATCCATCTGGAGTTGGTGAAAGGTGTGATACCCCAGCAAACCTTTTAGCTAAAGGATGTCAATTAAACTTCATCGAAAACCCTGTCTCCCAAGTAGAAATACTTAAAAATAAGCCTCTCAGTGTAGGCAGACAGAAAAATAGTTCTGACATTGTTCAGATTGCACCTCAAAGCTTGATCCTTAAGTTGAGACCAGGTATGTTAGGATTTGGCTCATGTAAATAGATCTAATGTTATATATGGTAATTCTGCTACCCCACTAATGTGTCTTGTATCATATTACATATCATTGATTATTATGACTCGAATTTCCCATTCTTAAGGAAATCGAAAATTGCTAGGCTCACACATTTCTTTATTCACATCGGTCCCTGGCACTCCAATTGTGTTACTGAAGAAGCCATCTCTAATAGTAACCATTTAAATTACTCAAATGTTGTTAACGCTTACCTCACATTTCTTCAAGGATTGTAATGTAGATTTAAACTCTCTTTTATTTGGTTCCCCTTTTCTAAAACGACACACAAAAAATTCAGCTTATCTTCTATCTAAATGGATGCTAGTTCTCCCAAGGAGATATAAAATATCCTAACTTATTCTCCAATAGTTCTAAACTCACTGCAGAAAGAATTTCATGGGTTGGTTCATTTAGTATCTTAACCACACAGTTAACGAAATCCTATGTATTTCAGTAAGTTCTTATTGAGGTGAAATAGCCAGCTGACCCAGCAAGTGGCCAGTTGCAAATAAATCTCAGTGTGTTTTCCTGGGTTTGCTTTTCCTATTGGGCTTTGCAGGTGGTGCGCAGACTCTGCAGGTGCATGTCCGCCAGACTGAGGACTACCCGGTGGATTTGTATTACCTCATGGACCTCTCCGCCTCCATGGATGATGACCTCAACACAATCAAGGAGTTGGGCTCCCGGCTTTCCAAAGAGATGTCTAAATTAACCAGCAACTTTAGACTGGGCTTCGGATCTTTTGTGGAAAAACCTGTATCCCCTTTTGTGAAAACAACACCAGAAGAAATTGCCAACCCTTGCAGGTAAGTAAATGATTCTCTTGGCATCTATGTGCGCTGATTTTCTATGGAGATACTCCTGCTCTGAGCTGCACTTGCCAGGAGCTTGCTAACTCCCTGGCATTTCTGCCTCGTCTGGTTGGATCTCAGCAGTTCTCTCAGAGGCCTAGGTTGCTTGGAGTGAGGTGAGATCATCTGAACTACATGGTTCTAGCCGTGGGTCCTTGTGGCCTCTGCATTTGCCTCCCAGTGTAGGGCAGGATGTGGCAAACCAGAATGTGTGTTATGCATGCAAGGGAACCAAGGCTTTCACCATAGGCTCCATTGGATGGTGCCCAGTCTCAGTCTCTCAGACACTTTCTAGCCTCAATGGCCACCACTTTCTGAGGTTATTTGAAAATAACCTTCACTTTCCGAGAGTCTTTCTCCATGACAATGACTTCTGGCAAAATAATAATTTTTGCAACTTTTTCTGACATACTCTGGGAAATATTGGTTTCTCTTATTGCTTGGAGAAGGCATGCAGCCTTCACTGCTATTAAATTCAGTAGTAAATGACTCTATAGGCAATGACTCCATTCTAATATGCTATAATAAGCTATTAAAAACCACATATTATGCAGGTGATGGTGGAGGACAAATTGCTTTGTGATGGCTTATCTGTGCGGTGAATGACATGTTCAGAATCAAATAGTTTCCTATTGAAAAAGGGCTACCATATGCTCTGTCCCAGACCTTATGCTGAAGGTTTTACATGCATGACCTCATTCAGTCTTCATAATAACAGCAGGTTAAACAGCAGGTTAAAGCTAGCTTAATAACATCAGCCCTACACTCAGAGGAAGTGAGGCTCCGAGAGATTAGCTATTTGCCCAAGGCCACATGACTAATCCATGATCTGTACCGAGATTTGATTTGTCCCAAAAGCAAGCCCATTACTGCTATATATCTAGTTTATATGAAATAATTTTCCAAATGTTTATTAACTTATAATACTTTTATACACCAAAGGCATCAATCTCTATAAAAGATAAACAGCTTTTATTATACCATTTAAAAAACATCTCAGTATAGTTCCCAACTACAGTCTAACATAATCAAAAATAATTTAACCATAAAAGAAATTTATCAGTGATTGTAACACTTAGAAATTGTGTTTGGTTGCGAGTGTCTGAGACAGTGGCATAAAAAAAGAGTATTTTTGTTTTTTGTGTTTTGTTTTGTTTTGAAATGGAGTTTCATTCTGTCACCCAGGCTGGAGTGCAGTGGCATGATCTTGGCTCACTGAAACCTCTGCCTCCTGGGTTCAAGCGATTCTCCTGTGTCAGCCTCCCGAGTAGCTGAGATTACAAGTGCCCGCCACCATGCCTGGCTAATTTTTGTATTTTTAGTAGTGACTGGGTTTCGCTATGTTGGCCAGGCTGATCTCACACTCCTGACCTCAAGCGATCTGCCCCGCCTGGCGTCCCAAAGTGCTGGGATTACATGCGTGAGCCACCACGCCTGGCCATATTTTCTTTTCTCTTTTGCATGAAATACAGAGAAAGGCCATTCAGTGGTGATATGGCAGATCCGTAAACATGAGGAATCTAGGACTTTTTCTGCTCTCTGCTTCACCATTATTGACACTTGGATTTTATCTTCATGGTCCAAGAATGCTGCCACGGCACTGATCATTACTTCTTCATTTCAGTCAGAAGGAAAGGAGGAAAATAGTGGCAATAAGGGCACTGTCTGCCCACTCCCTCACAACTCCTTTTCATGTATAGTTGACATGCCTAAAATGCACAGATCAAAAATGTTCAGTTTGATGTGTTTTGATGGTTAAATATACCATTGCAATCAATATCCAAAACATGATGTAGAATATGTCCATCACCTCAGAAATTTCACATTACAGTTAGTTCTACCACTTCAGAGGCAACCACTTTCTATTTCTATAATTTATATTGGTTTTGCCTATTCCTGAATTTTGTATGAATATATAATGTAGTATATGCCCTATGTTTTTGGCTTCTTTGGTTCAACATAATGTTTTCAAGATTTACCTATGATTTCGTATGTATCAGGAGTTTGCTTCTTTTTGTTTTAATTAATAATCCATTGTATATATTTACTACATTTTGTTTACTCATTCTTTCATTGGTGGACATTTGGGTTGTTTCTATTTGGGGGGATTATTATGAAAAGGCTGCTATGAACACTTGTGTAGAAGTCTTTGTATAGATGTATGCTTTTATTTCTCTATAATAGACACCTAAACTGGAGTTGCTGAACTATATGATACTTATAATTTTTAAAGAAACTACCAAATTGTTTTCCAAAGTGAACGTACCATTTTGCATTTCCTTCAGTAGTGTGACAGGGTTCCAGATATTCCACATCCTTACTGACACTTGGTGTTGTCAGTTTTTTAAATTTTAGCCATTCTAATAGGTGTGGGGTAGCATCTCATTGTAGCTTTGATTTGCATCTCCTTAATGATGATGTTGAACATCTTTTCTTGTGTTTATTTGCCATTTTTATTTCTTATTTCGTGAAGTTTCTTTTCAAATCTTTTGCCCATTTGTTTAAGATTAGACTGTCTTTCCAATATTGTGTGGTAAGAGTACTTTTTATATGCTGGATACAAGTTTTTGTCAAATATATTTTGCAAAAAAATGTATATTTTTGTCAAAAATACTCTCTCCCAGTGTATGGCTTGTATTTTAATTTTTCTGGCAATACCTTTGGTCAAGCAAAAGTTTGTAATTTTGATGAAGTTCAGCTTATTAATTTTTAATTTTATGGTTACTGTATTTTATGTCTTAAGAAATTTTTGCTTACCGTAAAGGTCACAAAGACTTCTGCTGTATTTTCTTCTAGAAACTTTACGGTTAACGTGCTTACATTTAGGCTTCTGATCTCGAATTAGCTTTTGTATTTGGAATGAGAAAAAAAGGTCTAGGTTCATCTTTTGTTTCCATAGAGATATCTAGTTGTTCAAGCAGTATTTGTTACACAAGATTTTCTTTTCCACATTGAGTTATCTTAATGTCTTTGTGGACAAGCAGTTGACCATGTATGTGTGAGGCTAATTCTGGACACTATTCTGTTTCATTGATCCATTGCGTATACCCATGTAACAACTAATGCCTCACTACCTCCCTTATTGTAGCTTTATAGAAAGTCTTGAAATCAGGACCATAAGTCCTCCAACTTTGTATTTTCATTTTGTTTATCCTAGATCCTTTGCATTTCCATATAAATTTTAGAATCATCTTGTCAATTTCTTTAAAAAATATGCTGAGATTTTTATTGAGACAACATTGAAACCATAGATCAATTGTGGGGATATTGAACAGCTTACACACATCGAATTTTCCAATCATTTTATATGACATATATCTTCATTTATTCAGACCTTGTTTAATTTCTCAGAGCAATGTTTTGTCATTTTCAGGGTAGATATCTTGCACATGTTTTGTTTTATTTATTTCTAGGGACATTTAAAATTTTTTATTTTCAAATTCTTTGTGGATAACATGTAGAAATGCAATTGATTTTGCATATTCACTTTGTATCCTGCAAACTTCATGAATTTTCTCATTAGTTCTAGTGTGATTTTTATAGATTCCTTAGAACTTTCTGTGTATATGATCATGTCATCTATGACTAACAACTTCTTTTTCCTCCAATATCTATGCTTCTTCTTTCTTATTTCTTGCCTTAATGCACCAACTTGGGTCTCCAGTACCCTTTTAAATAGATGTAGTAGGAGAGGACAATCTAGTCATGTTCATGATCTTAGGGAGAAAGGATCAGTGTTTTACCATTAGGTATGTTGTTAGCTAGTGTTTTTTCATTTTCCTTCATCAGATCAAGGAAATTATCTTCTATTCCTTGCTTGGTACGTTTTTTTTAAAAAAAAATTATAAATGGTTGTTAAATTTTATTTCCCCAACTTAAGAAGTTTTTGCCAGAAATTTTACTCAACACCTTAGACTTGCATCTCATTGGCTGGCATTTAGTTACATGACCACAGTTAACTATAAAGGAAGCACATTGCTAGTTGCTCCTCCAAAATCAGCATTCTGTTATTAGGGAAGAAAGAAAGATGGATACAAGGTGGCATCTACGAGCAGTTCCTGCAACACTGAATACATAGATTTCTATAAAAAGTTATAAAGACTTATACCCTCAAAAATGCTGTATAATAAAAAGTAAGGTATGATTATTGTTATTCATTGCTTGATTCACTTGTAAAGGGAAATAAGCTTGGTGCTAACAACCTCTTAACTATCTAACATAAAAGTATTGCTAATGGTTTTGGCCCCATTTTTAAAATCAGAGAATATTATTCCTGAATACAATTTGTATTTAGTTCTTTGGTATACTGTGTGTCTTGCCCCTACAATAAGCTTTCATAGAGAGTTTAGTAGGGCAATTCCATCTAGAATTACAAAGTGCCACCTCTGCCCCAGAGTGTATATTTAAAATCATTCCTCATGTCACAGATCAGGTACGATGTAGCAACATGCAGTACAATAATAATCATGGGAACCAATGAGTGTGGAATGTTACCAGAGAAAATAACTAAAATTAACAAGGTTGGATGGCTCAGCTAAACTGGCAGCCCAGCATCTTGAACTAACAATGAGACCCTGTCCTTAATCGGGCTTCAGGTAAATGAAAGCAGTTTGGCTCTTTATTTACCTCTGACTGCACTTTATTCATGCATTTATTTATTCATTCATTTGTTCAACAAAATTTACTGAGTTCCAACTATGTACCAAGCAATGTGCTAGGCATGAGTATTTTTGGAAGAAGAAGACCTAGTCCCAGTTCTCAAGTAGCTGAAATCCTTTGGGGAAGCAGGTACATGATATCGCATGGTGATTAAGCACAAGGGCTTTGGAGTCAGCCCTGGATTCAGTCTTGATTCATACATTCACAAATAATGTGACCTTGGGTGAATCATTTCATTTCTCAAGTCTTCAGTGTTTTCGCTGTAAGTCTAGAATAACAATGCCAATCACAAAGAGTGGTTTTAAGAATTGAATGAGTTGGCCCGGCGTGCTGGCTCACGCCTGCAATCCCAGTGCTTTGGGAGGCCGAGGTGGGTGAATCATGAGGTCAGGAGTTTGAGATCAGCCTGGACAACATGGTAAAACCCTTTTTCTACTAAAAATACAAAAAAATTAGCCGGGCATGGGAGCACGCGCCTGTAATCCCAGCTACTTAGGAGGCTGAGGCAGGAGAATCGCTTAAACCCGGGAGGCAGAGGTTGCAGTGAGTCGAGACTGCGCCACAGTACTCCAGTCTAAGTGACAGAGTAAGACTACATCTCAAAAAAAAAAAAAAAAAAAAGAAAGAATTGAATGAGTTAATGAATGAAAGCATTTGGCATTGGGCCTGACCATGATACATTCTCAATAAATAGGAGGTGCTATTAACAACAACAGGGTGTGATTAGGGGGAGACCAGAGCACTGTAGGAGGGGGCAAAAAGTGGAGACCTGTAGGAGAATCATATATTTGATCCCTTAAAAGGTTCAATATATCCTATTTTCTGAAGATTATTATTATTGGCAAAATTTACCATTAAGGTTATAAATAGCAAGTTCTTTTTTGCGGCAAAATTATAGATTTTCCATTTCCATTATAGTCCTAACTCTCTCAGTTTCTCTGTCTAGATAGTATCCCCTCATACACACATACATACATATACATGTCAAGATAAAAAAAATCAGTCTTCTGATCAAACTAAACCTTATAATTGTAGAATAAAATGTTCTTAGTAGGAAGGCAATTAGAGGTAAAAGGAAAGAGCATAGAATTTTTCAGACCTGGGTTACAATCCTAACTTGGGATAAACAATTACTCTCTTTGAGCTCAGTCTCATCACTTATAAATGGGAATAATAATATTGACCTCCTAGAGTAATTGTGAGGACTGAATGAACTCAGAACAAAACAGACATTCAAAACAAATGTTAATTTTTGCTTCCTCTCATTACCACTTACTAATTTATCTCTAGTTATTTTAATCTAGTAGTCCTCAGACTTTTAGATCTCAGGACTCCCTTAGACTCTAAAAAATTAAGAGTCCCAAGAGCTTTAGTTTATGTGGGTTATATATACCCATAATCATCATACTAGAAAGTAAAATAGAAATGTCTTAAAATAATTATCTATTGATTTATTTAATAATTATAATAAGAAACCCACAGCATATTACTGTAATATGTTTTTATGAAAAATAACTGTATTTTCTGAAACAAAACAAAAATTAACAGGCCTTCTGCTCTAAAATGGAGCAGCACTGTTTTATATATTTGGAAATCTCTTTAAACATCTGGTTTAATGGAAGACAACTGGATTCTCTATCTGCTTCTGCATTTAATCTTTTGCCTTTTTCAAAAATTGAATTCCATGAAGAAAGTCAAACCTCATATAAACATGTAGTTGGAAAAGGAAGAAGCATGTAATCGCTTTTTTCAATGCCTGTGGACATTCTTCTTCGATATTACCTTCAAACTAGATAACAGGTGATAGTAGATAACAGGTAAAACTAGATAACAGGTGAAATAGTTTCAACGAGGAATCTGAAACATCAGTGAATGTTTCATGTTGTTAATCTGAAAAGCCATTGGTCTCTTTTCATTTTGAATGGCTTTTTAAAACCAGTGTATGATTTTGTAATATGATGCTTTGTTCTTTGTAAAATATTGATTCAGTGAGCTATGCAGACCTTACAGATTTCATGATACAATATCAAAAAAATCACATTTGTTAATATCACTACCATTCTCATCAGACAAATCTTAAAGTACTGGGAAGTATTGATTTTTCTATTTTATTATTATTATTATACTTTAAGTTCTGAGGTACATGTGCAGAATGTACAGGTTTGTTACATAGTTATACACTTGCCATGGTGGTTTGCTGCACCCATCAACCCATCATCTATGTTCGGTATTTCTCCTAGTGCTATCCCTCCCCCTAGCCTCCCACTTCCCAACAGGCCCTGGTGTGTGATGTTACCCTCCCTGTGCCCATGTGTTCTCATTGTTCAACTCCCACTTATGAGTGAGAACATGCTGTTTGGTTTTCTGTTCTTGTGTTAGTTTGCTGAGTATGATGGTTTGAGCTTCATCCATGTCCCTGCAAAGGGCAAGAACTTATCCTTTTTTATGGCTGTACAGTATTCCATGGTGTATATGTGCCACATTTTCTTTATCTGGTCTACCATTGATGGACATTTGGGTTGTTTCCAAGCGTTTGCTATTTTGAACAGTGCCACAATAAACATACGTGTGCATGTGTCTTTATAGTAGAATGATTTATAATCCTTTGGGTATATACCCAGTAATGGGATTGCTAAGTCAAATGGTATTTCTGATTCTAGATCCTTGAGGAATAGCCACACTGTCTTCCACAATGATTGAACTAATTTACACTCCTACCAACAGTGTAAAAGCATTTCTATTTCTCCACATCCTCTGCAGCGTCTGTTGTTTCCTGACTTTTTAATGATTGCCATTCTAACTGGCGTGAGATGGTATCTCATTGTGGTTTTGCTTTGCATTTCTCTAATGACCAATGATAATGAGCTTTTTTCCATGTTTCTTGGCCACATAAATGTCTTCTTTTGAGAAGTGTCTGTTCATATCCTTTGCCCACTTTTTGATGGGATTTTTGTTGTTGTTGTTGTTTGTTTTTTGTTTTTTATAAATTTGTTTAAGTTATTTGTAGATTCTGGATATTAGCCCTTTGTCAGATGGATAGATTGCAGAAATTTTCTCCCACTCTGTAGGTTTCCTGTTCACTCTGATGATAGTTTCTTTTGTTGTGCAGAAGCTCTTTAGTTTAATTAGATCCCATTTGTCAATTTTGACTTTTATTGCTTTTAGTGTTTTAGTCATGAAGTATTTGCCCATGCCTATATCCTGAATGGTATTACCTAGATTTTCTTCTCGGGTTTTTATGGTTTTAGGTCTTATGTTTATGTCTTTAATCCATCTTGAGTTAATTTTTGTATAAGGTGTAAGGAAGGTGTCCAGTTTCAGTTTTTTGCATATGGCTAGCCAGTTTTTCCAACACCATTTATTAAGTAGGGAATCCTTTCCCCATTGCTTGATTTGTCAAAGATCAGATGGTTGTAGATGTGTGACATTATTTCTGAGGTCTCTGTTCTGTTCCATTGGTCTGTATATCTGTTTTGGTACCAGTACCATGCTGTTTTGGTTACTGTAGCTTTGTAGTATAGTTTGAAGTCAGGTGGCATGATGCCTCCAGCTTTGCTCTTTTGCTTAAAATTGTCTTGGCTATACGGGCTCCTTTTTGATTCCATATGAAATTTAAAGTAGTTTTTTCTAAATCTGTGACGAAAGTCAATGGTAGCTTGATGGGGATAGCATTGAATCTATAAATTACTTTGACCAGTATGGCTATATTCACGATATTGGTTCTTCGTATCCACTAGCATGAAATGTGTTTCCATTTGTTTTTGTCCTCTCTTATTCCTTGAGCAGTGGTTTGTAATTCTTGAAAAGGTCCTTCACATCCATTGTAAGTTGGATTCCTAGGTATTTTATTCTCTTTGTAGCAATTATGAATGGGAGTTTACTCATGATTTGGCTCTCTGTCTGTTAGTGGTGTATAGGAATGCTTGTGATTTTTGCACATTGATTTTGTATCCTGAGACTTTGCTGAAGTTGTTTATCAGCTTAAGGAGATTTTGGGCTGAGATGATAGAGTTTTCTAAATATACAATCTTGTCATCTGCAAACAGAGACAATTTGACTTCCTCTCTTTCTATTTGAATACGCTTTATTTCTTTCTCTTGCCTGATTGTCCTGGCCAGAACTTCGAATACCATGTTGAATAGAAGTGGTGAAAGAGGGCATTCTTGTCTTGTGCCGGTTTTCAAAGGGAATACTTCCAGCTTTTGCCCATTCAGTATGATATTGGCTTTTGGTTTGTCATGAATAGCTCTTATTATTTTCAGACATGTTCCATCAATACCTAGTTTATTGAGAGTTTTTAGCATGAAGGGGTGTTGAATTTTGTTGAGGGCCTTTTCTGCATCTATTGAGATAATCATGTGATTTTTGTCTTTGGTTCTGTTTATGTGATGGATTATGTTTATTGATTTGCATATGTTGAACCAGCCTTGCATCACAGGGATGAGGCCCACTTGATCGTGGTGGATAAGCTTTCTGATGTGCTGCTGGATTCGGTTTGCCAGTATTTTCTTGAGGATTTTCACTTCAATGTTCATCGGGGGTATTGGCCTGAAATTTTCTTTTTTTGTTGTGTCTCTACCAGGCTTTTGTATTAGGATGATGCTGGCCTCATAAAATGAGTTAGAGAGGATTCCCTCTTTTTCTATTGTTTGGAATAGTTTCAAAAGGAATGGTACCAGCTCCTATTTGTACCTCTGGTAGAATTTGGCTGTGAATACATCTGGTCCTGGGCATTTTTTTGGTTGGTAGGCTATTAATTACTATCTCAATTTCAGAACTTGTTATTAGTTGATTCAGGTATTCAACTTCTTCCTGATTTAGTCTTGGGATGGTGTATGTGTCCAGGAATTTATCCATTTCTTCTAGATTTTCTAGTTTATTTGCATAGAGGTATTTATAGTATTCGCTGACGGTACTTTGTATTTCTGTAAGATCAGTGGTGATGCCCCGTTTATCATTTTTTATTGTGTCTGTTTGATTCTTCTCTCTTTTCTTCTTTATTAGTTTGGCTAGTGGTATATCTATTTTGTTAATCTTTTCAAAAACCTGCTCCTGGATTCACTGATTTTTTTAAAAGGATTTTTGTGTCTCTATCTCCTTCAGTTCTACTCTAATCTTAGTTATTTGTTATCTTCTGCTAGCTTTGGAATTTGTGTGCTCCTGCTTCTCTAGTTCTTTTAATTGTGATGTTAGGGTGTCAATGTTAGATCTTTCCTACTTTCTCCTGTGGATATTTAGTTCTATAAATTTCTCTCTAAACACTGCTTTAGCTGTGTCTCAGAGATTCTAGTACGTTATATCTTTGTTCTCATTGGTTTCAAAGAACTTCTTTATTTCTGCCTTCATTTCATTTTTTACCCAGGAGCATGTTGTTCAGTTTCCATGTAGTTGTGTGATTTTGAGTGAGTTTCTTAATCCTCAGTTCTAATTTGATTGCACTTTGGTATGAGAGACTGTGTGTTATGATTTCAGTTATTTTGCATTTGCTGAGGAGTGTTTTACTTCCAATTATGTGGTCAATTTTAGAATAAGTGCGATTTGGTGCTGAGAAGAATGTATATTCTGTTGATTTTGGGTGGAGAGTCCTGTAGATGTCTATTATGTCTGCTTGGTCCAGAGCTGAGTTCAAGTCCTGAATATCCTTGTTAATTTTCAGTCTCATTGATTTGTCTAATATTGACAGTGGGGTGTTAAAATCTCCTACTATTATTGTGTGGGAGTCTAAGTTTCTTTGTAGGTCTCTAAAGACTTGCTTTGTGAATCTGGGTGCTGCTGTATTGGGTGCATATATATTTAGGATAGTTGGCTCTTCTTGTTGTGTTGATCCCTTTACCATTATGTAATGCCCTTCTTTGTCTTTTTTTCTCTTTGTTGGTTTAAAATCTGTTTTAAACCAACTCCTGCTTTTTTTGCTTTCCATTTGTTTGGTAAATCTTCCTCCATCCCTTTATTTTGAGCCCATGTGTGTCTTTGCACGTGACATGCGTCTCCTGAATACACACCAATGGGTCCTGACTGTTTATCCAATTTGCCAGTCTGTGTCTTTTAATTGGGGCATTTAGCCCATTTACATTTAAGGTTAATGTTGTTATGCGTGAATCTGATCCTGCCATTATGATTTTAGCTGGTTATTTTGCCTATTAGTTGATGCATTTTCTTCATAGTTTCGACAGTCTTTACAATTTGGTATGTTTTCACAGTGGCTGGTACCAGTTTTTCCTTTCCATATTTAGTACTTCCTTCAGGAGCTCTTGTAAGGCAGTCCTGGTGGTGACAAAATCTCTCAGCATTTGCTTGTCTGTAAAGGATTTTATTTCTTCTTCGCTTATGAAGCTCAGTTCGGTTGGATATGAAATTCTGGATTGAAAATTCTTTTCTTTAAGAATGTTGAATATTGGTCCCCACTCTCTTCTGGCTTGTAGGGTTTCTGCAGAGAGATCTGCTGTTAGTCTAATGGGTTTCCCTTTGTGGGTAACCCAACCTTTCTGTCCTGGTTGCCCTTAATATTTTTTCCTTCATTTCAACCTTGGTGAATCTGATGATTATATGTCTTGGGGTTGCTCTTTTGGAGGATTATCTTTGTTGTGTTCTCTGTATTTCCTGAATTTGAATGTTGGTCTGCCTTGCTAAGTTGGGGAAGTTCTCCTGGATAATATCCTTAAGAGTGTTTTCCAACTTGGTTCCATTCTCCCTGTCACTTTCAGGTACACCAATCAAACATAGGTTTGGTCTTTTCACATAGTCCCATATTTCTTGGAGGCTTTGTTTGTTCCTTTTCATTCTTTCTTCTCTAATCTTGTCTTCATGCTTTATTTCATTAAGTTGATCTTCAATCTCTGATATCCTTTCTTCCACTTGATCGATTCAGCTTTTGATACTTGCATATGCTTCATGAAGTTCTCGTGCTGTGTTTTTCATCTCCATCAGGTCATTTATGTTCTTCTCTAAACTGGTTATTCTGGTTAGCAATTCCTCTAACCTTTTTCCAAGGTTCTTAGCTTCTTTGCATTGGGTTAGAACATGATCTTTTAGTTCAGAGGAGTTTGTTATTACCCACCTTCTGAAGCCTACTTCTGTCAATTCGTCAAATTCATTCTCCATCCAGTTTTGTTCTCTTGCTGGCAAGGAGTTGTGATCCTTTGGAGGAGAAGAGGCATTCTGGGTTTTGGAATTTTCAGCGTTTTTGCATTGGTTTTTCCTCATCTTCGTTGATTTATTTACGTTTGGTCTTCGATGTTGGTAACCTTCAGATGGGGTTTTTGGGTGGACGTCCTTTTTGTTGATATTGATGCCATTCCTTTCTGTTTATTAGTTTTCCTTCTAACAATCAGGCCCCTCTGCTGCAGGTCTGCTGAAGTCTGCTGGAGGTCCACTCCAGACCCTGTTTGCCTGGGTATCACCAGCGGAGGCTGCAGAACAGCAAAGAATGCTGCCTGTTCCCTCCTTCCTGTGGAAGCTGTGGCCCAGAGGGGCACCTGCCAGATGCCAGCTGGAGTTCTCCTGTATGAGGTGTCTGTTGACCCCTGCTGAGATGTGTCTCCCAGTCAGGAAGCATGGGGGTCAGGGACCCACTTGAGGAGGCAGTCTGTCCCTTAGCAGAGCTGGAGCACTGTGCTGGGAGATCCACTGCTCTCTTCAGAGCTGGCAGGCAGGGACATTTAAGTCTGCTGAAGCTGTGCCCACAGTCGCCCCTTTCCCCAGGTGCTCTGTCCAAGGGAGATGGGAGTTTCATCTAAAAGTCCCTGACTGGGGCTACTGCCTTTCTTTCAAAGATGTCCTGCCCAGAGAGGAGGAATCTAGAGAGGCAGTCTGGCTACAGAGGCTTTGCCCAGCTGCGGTGAGCTCTGCCTAATTCGAAACTTCCTGGTGGCTTTGTTTACATTGTGAGGGGAAATTGCCTAGTCAACCCTCAGTAATGGCAGATGCCCCTCCCCCTACCAAGCTCCAGTGTCAGAGACTCCTGTGCTGGCAGCGAGAATTTCAAGCCAGCAGATCTTAGCTTACTGGGCTCCATGTGGGTAGGATCTGCTGAGCTAGACCGCTTGGCTCCCTGGCTTCAGCCACCTTTTCGGGGAGTGAACGGTTCTGTCTCGCTGGCATTCCAGGCGCCACTGGGGTATGAACAAAACTCCAGCAGATAACTAGGTGTCTGCCCAAACAGCCACCCAGTTTTGTGCTTGAGACCCAGGGCCCTGGTGAATAGGCGCCGGAGGGAATCTCCTGGTCTGCGGGTTGCGAAGACTGTGGGAAAAGTGAAGTATCTGGGCTGAAATGCACCATTCCTCATGGCACAGTCCCTCACGGCTTCCCTTGGCTAGGGGAGGGAGTTCCCTGACCACTTGAGCTTCCATGGTGAGGCGACGCCCCACCCTGCTTCGGCTCACCCTTTGTAGGCTGCACCCACTGTCTAACCAGTCCCAATGAGATGAGCTGGGTATCTCAATTGGAAATGCATAAATCACCTGTCTTCTGCATTGATCTCGCTGCAAGCTGCATACTGGAGCTGTTCCTATTTGATCATCTTACCAGCCTTCTCACTACTGTTTTCATATCATCAGTCAAATGTCAACACAGTGAAGAAGGCAAATGACATCTCTGAATCACTATGAAAATAGTTTAATCTGAAGGACCTCCTGCAAGGTCTCAGGGACCCTCATGAGTCTGTGCACCACACTTTAAAAACCACACCAAACCCCCATCACACACAATTTACCTATATAACAAACCCACACAAGTACCTCTAAACATAAAATAAACTTAAATACTAATAAAAATAAAAATCACCCTTTTGCCGGGTGCAGTGGCACATGCCTGTAGTCCCAGAGCCAGAGGATTGCTTAAGTCCAGGAGTTTGAGTCCAGCCTGGGCAACATAGAGAGTCCAAGGCTCTATAAAAAGAAAGAAAACCCACCTCTTTAATCAAATCTTTAATGCTTTATGGGGTAGCTCTTTTATTTTTACTGGATGGAGAGTCACTAACAATTTTTCTCACCCTGTGAAGAATGCTGAAGTGGTTTACATTTTTTAACAGAATTTCTTTTGCTGTTGTCTAAGATACAGCAACAATAAGTGTTTTCTTCATTTTCATATGCATAAATGAGTTTAATGTGTATTTAAAAGTATTTAATTGCACAAAACTTAAAATTTCTTCCCCTATTAAACATTTTGAAGGATTCTTTTTTTTTTTTTTTTTTTTTTGAGACAGATTTTCACTCTTGATGCCCAGGCTAGAGTACAATGGTGCAATCTTGGCTCACTGCAACCTCCACCTCCCAGGTTCAAGTGATTCTGCTGCCTCAGCCTCCCAAGTAGCTGGGATTACAGGGATGTGCCACCATGCCCAGCTAATTTTTTTTTTTTTTTTTTTTTTGTATTTTTAGTGGAGACAGGGTTTCACCATGTTAGTCTGGCTGGCCTCGAACTCCCGACCTCAAGTAATCCACCTGTCTCTGCCTCCCAAAGTGCTGGGACTACAGGCGTGAACCATCGTGCCTGGCTGAAGGATTTTTTAAACATCATTTGATGTATACTGTGGTGTCTTTTGTTTTGTTTTGAATTTACACCAATAGTGAGTTCATTGTCGTTTTTCAAAAGAGGAAACTGAAGCACAAAATGCTGGAATGGGCTGGGCGTGGTGGCTCACACCTGTAATCCCAGCCCTTGGGAGGCCGAGGCGGGTAGATCACCTGAGGTCAAGAGTTTGAGACCAGCCTGGCCAACACGGCGAAACCCTGTCTCTACTAAAAATACAATAATAATAATAATAATAAGCTGGATGTGGTGGTGCATGCCTGTAATCTCAGCTACTTGGGAGGCTAAGGCAGGAGAATCATTTGAACCCAAGAGGCAGAAGTTGCAGTGAGCTGAGATGGCACCACCACATTCCAGCCTGGGCAACAGAATGAGACTCCATCTCCAAAAAAAAAAAAAAGAAAGAAAAATCCTAGAATGGGCCAGGTGCAGTGGCTCATGCCTGTAATCCCAGTACTTTGGGAGGCCAAGGTGGGCAGATCACAAGGTCAGGAGATTGAGACCATCCTGGCTAACACGGTGAAACCCCGTCTCTACTAAAAATACAAAAAATTAGCTGGGCATGGTGGCGGGCACCTGTAGTCCCAGCTTCTCGGGAGGCTGAGGCGGGAGAATGGCGTGAACCCAGGAGGGGAACTTGCAGTGAGCTGAGATAGTGCCACTGCACTCCAGCCTAGGCGACAGAGCGAGACTTGGTCTCAAAAAAAAAAAAAAAGAAACGCTAGAATGAATTTCCTCTATGTTCACACACATAAACATATATGAGTATACAGTATATAGTTTCTTATTGCAAACATAATAAGCCTATGTGAAAATACAGACAAAAGTAAGAAATGGAAATCATTTCTAACCTCAGTCAGGAAAAGATGATACTAATGCTTTGGCATATGTAATTATAGTCTTATTCTGTAAATATTTATTTAAAATTTTAACAAAAAAATTGAAGTAGTACTTCTTTATATTGTGTTTCATAATTATTTTGCATTTTAAATGCAAATCTCTTGTTATCTAGGGGCCTCAAAATCAAGTAATTTGGTGAAAGGTGCCTATTTCTTTTAATTGCTAGGCTAAAAAAGTAACAGCAAAATATGAACATCTGTTAGAAAATGAACTCTCACCTGTAATCCCAGCACTTTGGGAGGCCAAGGTGGGCAGATTGCTTGAGCTCAGGAGTCCATGACCAGCTTGGGCAACATGGTGAGACGCTGTCTCTATAAAAAATACACACATTAGCTGGGTATGGTGGTACCTGTAGTCCCAGCTACGTGGGAGGCTCGGGAGGCTGAGGTGGGAAAATTGCTTGAGCCCAGTGGCGGAGGTTGCAGTGAGCTGAGATTGTGCCACCACAACTGCATTCCAGACTGTGCGACAGAGGGAGACCCTGTCTCAAAAAAAAAAAAAAAAAAAAAAAAAAAAAGACAGAGAGAGAGAGAAAGATAGAGAGAAAAGAAAATGAACTCTGAACAAAACATGGGCAATCTCCAGTCAAAATTCCCTGGCGTGCGCCATCTCTGATACTCTGTTTTCCTTTAGCTCTCCTATCACATGAATTTCTTTGGTGAGTTAAATTAAAATTTCATTCCACTTTCCGAAGGCACAGAGTTCTAGTAAAATCTACATAGCAGATAATTCTAACCAACAAAGATGCAAATCTCTCACAAAAAGATCGGACTGCTACTTCTGTGGATCTGGAAGATGCTCAAATGTCATTTCAGTATGGTATGAACCAGTAGCCCCAAATAATAGATTAAATAATTTCCAAGAATAGTTAGGTCCCAGGCACAATGGTGTACCTAACATGATTACATACTTTTTATCTCATATGATCGTCATGGCAACTTTGTGGAATAGGTATTATAATCATCCCCATTTTATGGAGGAGGACACTGAGGCCAGTGGTGTTGAATACAGTGATGCTGTATTCTTTGCCAAGTTGAATAACTTGCCCAAATATAGATAACTGGCCAGGCACAGTGGCGCACGCCTGTACTCGTGACACTTTGGGAGGCCGAGGTGGGTGCATCACTTGAGGTCAGGAGCTCGAGACCAGCCTGGCCAACATGGTAAAAACTCCATCTCTACTAAAAATACAAAACTTAGCTGGGTGTGGTGGCGGGTGCCTGTAATCCCAGCTACTCAGGAGGCTAAGGCAGGAGAATGGCTTGAACCTAGAGGCGGAGGTTGTAGTGAGCCAAGCTGAGATCATGCCACTGTACTCCAGCCTGAGCAACAGAGTGAGACTCCATCTCCAAAAAAAAAAAAAAAAAAAAAAAAAAAAAAAGATAGATAGATAACTGTTCACTCTTTTTATTCTAAATCCAATGTATTTTCTACCAGCCATAGCTATTTGAAGTGCTATAAGGGCAATTAAGACAAAGGCTGCATTATTGTCATTTAACAAGTTAAATATTTTGAAAAAAATCAGGCTCCTTCCTCATATCACACTTTAAAAATGCATCTTATATTTGAAGGTGGGAAGAAGTTTGTCTGCATCAAAAGTTTTAAGATATATATCCAAAAACATCATGAACAAAATTAAAAGACAAACTACAAAGAAAAAAGGTTAATATTTTTAAGATGGTTCTTAAAATTAAATTAGAACAAGAAATTTAGCAAGGGATATCAGCTAGCAATTACCAAAAGAAGAAATACACAGTGTTAATAAGTGGAAACAAGCACTCAATCTTAATAATAATAAAATGAAAATTAAAACTAACAAATACCATTTTTTGCTAATCAACTAGTATAGTTAAAAAAAAAAAAATGATGCCATGCCGTACACTAATACCACAGAAGGCAATGGATACAAACTTTTTGGAACAGTTTGCTAATATGAGTCAAGAGATAACCCAGCAATTCACAATCAAAAAATTTATTTTAAGCAAGGATATGAAATAGTTTGTAAATATATATGTAGAAGGATCACCATATTATTTAATTACAAAAATGTTCAAAATAAATGCTCAGCAATAGAAAGATGATCAAATAAACTATGATTCATCTCACAACAATTACAATTTATGTTTTTTATTCTTTTCTTTACACTTTCATGTAAAACCCCAGTTTTCTTCAATGAACCTGCCTTATTATTTTAATCAGGAAAAAACATTATTCTAGAGATATCAGGAGCCAAATCCATTATCTGTACTTAGGTCTGTTCTAGACTGTGTGAAGTGATTTATTTAAGAAATGACACTCATGTTTATTATGCATTAACTCTGAAAAGCTCATCGTGCTGTATTCTTTGCCTATTTGATCTCATTCAAGTCTCATGACAACCCTGCTAGGTAGATACAGTCTGTGGTCAGCACTTTAGAGTTTCAGTGAAACCTGATGAACAATATTAAAAATAAGAGAATAAGGTTGCCTTCTGAGAGTTAAAGTTAAACATAATAATTAGGAAAGGAAATATAAAAATTACCTGAAAGCGACAGACTGGCCCCTGGACCCCATAGACTACATGTCTTGATGCAGCTGAAAGGATAGACAGGCCTAGTGGGCTAGGGCAGGGCAGAGAAGGGGATGTCACAGAGGCCAGTGTGGGCCACATCCATCCAAGAGCCTCAGCCAACACACTTCCAGAGCTTCCAGTCCCTTTGGTTGCGAGAGCTTTTCAAATTTGTGTTAGCTGAGGAAGCGGACCACAGATGGGGGAGGGGTCAGATGTGACCAAGAGCATCCATTCTGGGGTGGTTGCCTTGGGCCATCTTGGACTGTGCCATTCAGTGCTGGGGTCCTCCAGTTCCCCTTGTTCTGAAGCCTGGGGACACATCCAAACCTCACCTGCTTTCAAGGAAAGTCTACTGATAGGAAGAAAATGATGGTACTCACAGGCACCAGCATTCTGGTCCCAGTGAGAGCATCCTTACTCAGTGTGAAAGAATCCATGATCACTCTGATCTATCTGTACACACAGTTAATTCTCATTATTCATGGTAGTCATGTTCCATAAACTTGCCCCAAGCAATGAATTATCGAATATTGAATCATTGCTCCCAAGGAAAATGTAGGGTTAGGTTCCTGTGAGACTCTGGCTATCACATTTTCATCAACAAATCACTACATAACCTTATTTTATGTGTGCTTCTGTTTAAAGATGCTGTATGTAATAGATCTCATTGAATTATAAACATTGAACTCCATACAAAGGCACTGTAACTCATGCCTGAATGAAGCTTGTCTCACACAGCTTATTTTCTCCATGAGACACATCGCAGCCTTCTTACACTTAGGAACACTAAACAGCATTTCAACATTATGCTTGGGGGCTATTTTAAACAGTGAAACCATCCATGAAAAGCATAAAAATGCAAGAAAGGTAGCACCAAGTAGACAGTGAAAAAGACACTGACTTAGAGTTGGAGGCCTGAAATAAGAAGGCAGGGCACCACGGTGTTTGATTCCAGTTGGGAATGTGCACATAGGGAGATGCTTTGTTTTGGGTTTTCTTGTTTTGTTTTGTTTTGTTTTGCCTGTCTACACATGTCCACAAATGATTCAGAAAACCCTGCAAGTATTAATTAGGGAGTTACAAATAAATTTTAGCAAGTAGGTTAATTCACAAATATAGAATCTGTGAATAATGAAGATCAACTGTATACCTCAGGCAGATTAACTTGATGAACTGAAGCCTAACATTGAAAAATGCACCTTCTCGTGCTGACAAAGTAGTCTACTGGACCTGCAGAGCCAAGGCCCAGGCCCCACATGTGCCCATATTAAGAATCAACCAGTTCTTCCCCAGGCAGCACATCATTCCCTCACCAGGGGCTATGCCTTTTTGTCTCTTTGCACTTCTACACCAATGATTCTCAAACTTTAGCATGCATCCAGGCTTGGTACAACACAGGCCACTAAGCCCACCCTCAGCATAGCTAACTCAGCAGGTCTTGGGTAGTGGTTCAGATTTTGCATTTCTAACAATTTGCCAAGTGGTGCTCATGATGCTGGTCTAGGGACTTCAGTTGGAGAACCTCTCCTCTATACGATTATCCTCATTTTAAAATCCAAAGCTCAGGAGTGTTGAGTAACTTGCCCAAAGTTTCATGCACAGCTAGAAACTTGCTTTCAAAATAAGATGTGGCTGAACTCATGATCAGCCCTTTGTGTTCTACTGTAATATCTTTGGTGCAGATTTCATCGTAATGTTGTACTTTAAGTAGTGGTTTTATTTCTAGGCTGGCCTATTCAATCCCAGTATAGTTGGACTCTCAAACCAAGAATGCTGCTACAATTGTTGGGCCCTTGGCAGGCAGACCTGGTGGTACAGGAGGGAGCAGAGAAAAAAGAAGACAGGTTCCTCTCTTGTCTTGCTACAGGGTGATTCATACTTGATGACAGCCTGAGATATCAGAATACAAAGGAATTGTCATTGTATAAACTTAGTGGTGAATTTTGGTTGGGAGCCCATAGAAGGTAGTGATTACACACACACACACACACACACACACACACACACAGGAGTCTGATCACCTGATTATCTGTTATCTGAGTCTGAGCCAGTGCAGGACACACAATAAGCTCTAAATAAGTGTTAGCTAATATGGTCAACATAGAAAGGGTGGGAGATGATGTCAACAACCTTAACAGTGAGATTCATAGCTGAGTTACAGAGTCAGGCCCTTTAGAAAAACTAATCTTCATTTAAGAGAATGTTGCTAAGCTATCAGATCCATTACATTTCATCAATAATATTTTTGCATCTCACTTTTGCAGTAGTATTCCATACTTCTGTTTACCTACATTTGGATTCAAGCACATTTTGCCATTGACAAATGATGCTGAAAGATTCAATGAAATTGTGAAGAATCAGAAAATTTCTGCTAATATCGACACACCTGAAGGTGGATTTGATGCAATTATGCAAGCTGCTGTGTGTAAGGTATGCTGAAGGGAGTGCTGTTTCACGCTGTTAACATAAAGTTCATCTCTTATTAACAATTCTACTTCAAAAAGATTAGCTAATTTCCTTTCCTTTGATCTCTAAATTTCTACATTTTGTATTTTTCTTAAAATACACAATTTTTGCCAAATATTTAATTAAATCATGTTGAAATGGGGACTGTTCTTTATGCCTATGATGAATAATCTAAAAACATTGTGTTGGGAAAATTTAGTTGAAACAATAGCTATGCATGATTAATTTTCAAAGATCAAGATCAGATTAGTTTTTGGATTAATCATGGTAAAAATCAAGGGTAGAACATTTATTTTAAAAAGTTAAAATGCTCTGAATCAGTATATGTCCATACATATGACTACATAGCTATTGTTTTGAACCAACAAAGTAAGCTTTGGAAGTGTGCTGTCTCTACAACATCACAGGAACACTGCTTCTCCTTGACTATCTGACAAGTATCCACAAGAATGATTCCCTTGTCTTTAGGCAAGAGCCCTTCATGGAAAATACCAGGAAATAAACAAGGCTGAAGCTCCTAGAAAGTGGGAGGACTAGGGAATTAGAGGAGGAAGGAAAGGAATAATGTGGGATGGAACAGCCAGGATACGTTTTTACCCAATTGGTTCCTGAACTAATATTAATTAAAGGGGAGGGCTTTACTAAACACCAACAACAGACAATTTTAATTAGCAGGACCTTGGGGCCATACTTTCATAAGCAATGCTTATCCTTGTATTAGGTTTATAATTTTTGGATGACATCATTAGAAAGAGAAATATGTGCCTAAATGCTGGGTAACATTTTAATGAAACAGGCTTACTTTGAGCCCCTTTAACATTGCATTTTCACGAGTTTGGCTTCAATTTGGATTTGGGACCATCTATGAACTCCTCTGCTCAATTTTTTGGAGAACTGAAAGCTGGATTGTAAAAATAATTTAACTATGTAAAAGTCAAGATCAACTGAATACTGATTGTAGTGGAGCTATGCTTTTCTGAAGCATAAATCATATGAAAATGTTATCCAGGAAAAAGCAAATGTCACAGAATTTCATGTTTTATTAAAAACATTAATATTATCAATTCACAATAGATAAAAAGGCTAAAATAGACTAGCAATATTATTTTTATAACCTAAATGTGTCCCAGCATAATTGATCCACACTCAATAAAACGCCTGCCTCCCTCCAGTATCACACAAATGTTTGTTTCTCACTGTAGGAAAAAATTGGTTGGCGGAATGATTCCCTCCACCTCCTGGTCTTTGTGAGTGATGCTGATTCTCATTTTGGAATGGACAGCAAACTGGCAGGCATCGTCATTCCTAATGATGGGCTCTGTCACTTGGACAGCAAGAATGAATACTCCATGTCAACTGTCTTGGTGTGTAACCTGCACTCTGTACTGTTTTCAGGGCTATAAGTAGGAGAATGAAGCAACAACTGGTGTAATACATGTGAAATAATTCACGCTTGGTGAAAGCCGTGCACATTTTCTAATCTGAGATTAACAAGTTGCCCCAGTTCAATTCTCACCATCCTTAGAGATTCCCACCGGAGCATAGGTGGGCAGTGGGACATGTGGGAAGCTGGATGTGCTATGAATCCCATGATCCCAGAACCTCCCCAACCTCTCAAAAAGCCTGGTGCTGGTGAAGCAATACAGGCAGCTCATTCTGTTCTTAGCCACGGCCTCAGAAAGGAGGGACCCAAACCAGAACAGTAACCATATAGGATTTGCAGTGAATGATGGTCCCTGAATCGTGCCATGCTTTCATGTTCCATGGGTAACAACTAGTCAGGTATGGCTTGGTTGGTGCTTATTAACCTTTGGCTTATTTTTTGTAATTTATAAAATGCTAGTGACATTCAAAGAAAACAACTGACTTTCGTAAAACCAGGAAGAAATTTCAGAGCTCTTTGGACATGCATGATCTTCTCAATAAACCCCTATGTATCCAACTGCTTTTCCTGAACAGACCATGAGGCTGTCATGCTTGTGCACATGTTATTCCCTCTGCCTGGAATATCCTTCCCTCCTAGCCTGCTGAGAAACTCTTCATTATCCTTGAAAAGCCAGCTCAGTCATTACTGTCCCCAGAGAGCCTTCTTTGACCTCTGGTAGGCTCTGAAGCAATCATCTTTCCCTTCAGTTGCATATGCAGATATGTTCTTGCACATCTCTACGTAGAAATACGTTTTCTTACATCTCTCTTTCTTGCGCAATCCTCAGGGCCAGGCCTGGTTTATTATCTCTGTTTCCTGATAGCACAGTGCCTAGAACATAGTGAGTGCCAACTCATGTATGAAATAGAGGCTGGGCGCATTGGCTCTCGCCTGTAATCCCAGCACTTTGGGAGGCCAAGGCGGGCAGATCACGAGGTCAGGAGATCAAGACCATCCTGGCTAACACTGTGAAACCCCGTCTCTACTAAAAAATACAAAAAATTAGCCAGGCACGGTGGCGGGCACCTGTAATCCCAGCTACTCGGGAGACTGAGGCAGGAGAATGACGTGAACCCGGGAGGTGGAGCTTGCAGTGAGCCAAGATCGCACCACAGCACTCCAGCCTGGGAGACAGAGCAAGACTCTGTCTCAAAAAGAAAGAAAGAAAACAAAGAAATAGATTTGATTTCTGAAGCAGCAATCTGCGATTGTCATATTTTCCCCATTTAACACTTGGGGAAATATGGTACAGAGAATTTAAGTGACTTCTTAGAACAATGCTGTGGAGGTGTAGGTGGGGGAGAAAGAGAGGGGGAGGGGGTGCAAGAGGAGAGAAAGAGGGAGACAGGAACCTAGAATTCTAATGTCAATTGGAAAGCTATTCTCTAAAAACTCTTAACAGTTCATTACTCACTACTATTCCTTGACCTAAATTTCTAAATTTCAACATGAATATTTTCCCCAAACATTTGATCAGTAGTATTCCCCAAATGTGTATATTCTTTAATCACATACTCTGCCTTTTCATATTACAATATCAGTGACGATAGCCACATGTTGTCTTTTAGTCAGTGAGGGGCAAGAAACTGGAAAATTGATCCCCTTTTCATTACCCTTTTCTTGCAACTTTTCAAAAGCTCCACAAAAACTCCATTTTGAATGAGGCAAGATCATAAAAGCTAACACTACCTAATGCCTAATATGACCTTCTCAGCTAATAAATGTTCAAGTCCTTCTTTCTGAATAAGTTGAAACAAATCCACAGAAGCCAGAGACCATATCTATGCCTGTCTCCAACATAGCCCCCAGGTCCTCTGAGCACTTCCTGTGTACTCAAAACTTGGGCCAGATTGCTCAGGCCAAAAAAATAATACAAGGTGGTTCCTGGCCTTGAACTTACAATATGGTTGTGGGAATTAAACCAACAGATCTGATTTAAATAGAAAACCAGCTTCGCTCACCTACGAAGGGCTATGTGGTGTGATCCTGGCTACACACTAGCACAGCAGATGAGGGGTGTGGTAACATGTGGAGATAAGGAGAGACTGGCACTGGAGGGATTTAGGCATCAGCATAAAGGATTTGTATGCAGTTAAAAAGCAGAGGAAATGGATACAATTTGGTATCTCTATTAATAAAAATCCAAATGTGATGGAAATCACATATGAAACAGCAATTTGCAGTTGGGTAATTTACTGCAGTATTTTAGGCAAAACTACGCTTTTCTCTCAACTTGAACCCTATGCCTAAAGAAAATCCTCCAGTAGTACTGAGAATATGTGAATATTCCATATCAGTGTACAGGAGGGCTTATTTATCAGTGTTCCTCCCTTTGGCTGACTTCTGTCATAATCAACATATTCTTAATTTAATTGTTAGCAGGCTAGTACCTCACTTGAGTTTCCTCTTTGTACATTATTCACATTTAGATTCATATAATGGGCAGATGCACATCATGTTTTCCAAACTTGAAAAGTAAAGTCCGTATTCAAATTTAAAAATTAAGCTTCTTTTATTTTTTGTAAAGTACTCATATCACTGAGAATGAACATGCCAATGGAACAGAAGTACAATGTAGTTTTCAATTGTCCTGTGAAAATATTGCAGGATTCCATACAACCAACTTGTGATATTAAAAAGGCAGTCAAACCAAACCCAAGGATTAGTACAGGAATGTCATAGTATGTCATACCTCAGCAACCCTCATTCCACCTCATCCAATTCCAATAGGAGTTTCAGAGCTACAAGAGTCACCTCAGTCACGTATATCATAGTCCAACAGCCCCTCCCTCGACTGTAGCATCCCTAGCCTGCTGGTAAGTGTCACTTAGAAGGAAAAGAAATGTTTCTCTACCCTTGAAAATATGACACACTGTTAGTCTTTAAATAAATTTCAAATGATCTTCTTAGAAGTGGCAGACCATGATACACCACATCAACAGGAACTGACTCTTAGGACTTGACTGGATTTATAAGATTTAGAAAAAGATTATTAAACCAACTACGTGAATAATGCTAATTGTGTATTTGTTTACTTAGAGTGATAGAGCTATAATGCCTGTGAGCATTGAAATGCCAAACTCAGAAAGATATCTTTGAAATCAATATTCCTTTCTTTATTTACATTATCTTATTGAGATGATGCAAAATTATATATGTTAATTTTAGGAATATCCAACAATTGGACAACTCATTGATAAACTGGTACAAAACAACGTGTTATTGATCTTCGCTGTAACCCAAGAACAAGTTCATTTATATGAGGTAAGCAAAAATATCTTGGGAAATTCCTTCAAGGAGATTATGTGACATGAAACTTTAACATTAACTCTGTGAGTTTAACACATGGGAAGACCATTAGATAATCATTAACGCATACCAAATGTACTGGGCGTTTGGCTAAGTGGACTCATTTAGTGCTTGCAATTTAAATTGTAAACACCAAGGTGCAGTAGGGCATGGGGAGCAGATAAGGTGGGATGAGAAAGACTGAGTTAAGGAAATGAAATAGATAGATTGGAGGAGAGTATCAACAAATATAGGACCACCTACCTAAAAGAAAATTTATTCTCTGTCCCCTTGAATTATTTCATCTGATGAGGGAGTTAACAGAGAACAGAGAAAATCTTAAGAATGGGAGGAGAATTGGCTTCACCTTCTTTGGCATTTGCAAATTAGATACTTAGAAAAGACACACACAGAGACACAAGCTATTGAGAAGTGGAAAGTTAAAGGAAAAAAACTTGTTATATGGGGCCAAAAAATAATTTACCCCTTAAACCAGCTGGATTGCAGCTCAAGTGTTTGAATGGAAGCACCAACTGGAAAAAGGGAACGGTTTCATTAGATGAAGTGCTGTCCCCAAACCACTGTGCAAACTGCAAAAAAATACAACATATGCACATACAAAAGGTTTCTGTGGTTTTTTCCTAGCCTAGGAAAAGTAATATGTCAAATGCCCTGAATTGATTTACTCCTAATCTACAGTTTTACAGAGAAGTAAGGAGTCTTCAGCAGGGGCCCTAAAAATAATGCAGAGAAATTAAATAGTCTGTGCCTTCTGTGCAGAAGCGTCAAATGCTCCTAAATACAGAGTTTGATCTCTCATTCCTTTTGAAAGGACCTCTTAACTTGCTTGGTGACTTCACAGGGCTTCTGAAACTCTCAGATTATGTCACAGAAGGCTTTGATTAAATGCCACTCACTACTAAGGACGGTACAGCCCCATGAACCTGCATCAGGTTCTGTAGAAAGGATCCAGCAGGAGATGCTATCTTGCATTTTGAATGAGAGGAGGGTATTGTACTCCCCGGTGAGGTTGCCTTCTGCTGCAAACCAAGGAAGTTCCTTGCAATCAAGCTCCGTACTTGAAGCCTTTGTTCTACACAGAGACCATGTGGGTTCACCTGATCTGGGCATTTTCTTCAGGCTTTTTAGTATGTGATATTTGTTTCCAGTAGTTTTAAGTAGTAGAGTTGCAGTTGAGACTTTTTTTTAAATACCCCCAAATACAATAGTGAGTCTATTCTGCCTTTGATCCTTAAGGCTAGTGTGAGAGGACCCTGGGGGTCACAACACCTTCTCCACAGCAAGGCTCCAGTTTAGGAGTGGGAGAAGGAGTTGCACAGGACTTTTCTTCAAAGGAGAGTCTAGGGAATGCGATTGATGATCATGAACATAGACTTCCATAACTCACTTTGGTAATAGTCTTTAAGACTCACAACTCATTTATACGTCTCCCCAAAACCGCTATTAAAAAGACAGAGGAAGATGAAAAATCACTACATGGCAAAACAGAATCTGTCGGATTTAAGCTAGTTGCGTCCATGATTCCCCTGTTGCAAGGGAAATGATCATTTCCGAGGAAAATGCCAGATTAGAGCCTGCCTCTAATGTAACAGCAGGACATCGATTTTGCCTGTCTTCTAATCTCATTATGAGGTGAATTTATGTTCTGTCATGATCTGTGGTCTTTACCATCCAGCCTTCACTAAATTCAAAGGGACATTTTCAGGGGGTCATATGACAGTCCAGGTCAGCCACCCGCTCTATGACTCTGACCATTTCATTGTTTTATTTTTATTTTGATGGGCTCATCATTCCATCTGTATTAGTGGGGGCAGGCAGCAGCCTGGCCTAAAGATAATAACAGCAACAGTGCACGTCCTTGAAGCCTTCATGCAGCATGAAAATGCTGATCTTCCCTTTTATTGATAATGAAAACTGAAAACGGTCCACTAGTGGCTTGTGTTGCCTTTCAGTTCACATCTTTTAGGAGTCCTGTGTGTGCAGGAGTCCTGTGCAATTTGATGTTTGGATAACTGTGATATAAGGAACGTAGCTACTGAAGAATCACTGAAAAATAAAAACCAGTGATAGAATAAATAAAATGATTAAGTGGTTAGATCTCATGAAAATTCCAGAAGGAAAATTATTTGCCCGAGTTACATGTTAAGCATAGTTACTTGCCTGCACAGGCAGCACAGGTTTAGGTTCGACGAAGGCCCTGTCTGCAGCAAATTAAATTTATGTTGCCCACTCATGGAATGCAGGAAAAATGACTGTTTTTTTAGTAATTGTGGTAGGATGCTTTGGACTGCCCAGGCGTGTAGTGTGCCTGTACATTGTTGTAACAGAGATGAAAGGTGAAAAGCATAAAGTAAGCAGTTTTGCCTTTAGTTCAGTATGACTGTAGTGTGCACCCCAGGCTCCAGCCAACAGAATATTTTTGAACAAACTTATTATTATGAATAGTTTCCTGTTTGTCCAATTATAGGGTTCAAAAGATAATGATGATAATAGACTGAGCAGTGGGTAGTATATTACATTCTAGAGCTAACTACCATTTTGAATCAGGATTCAATTACCCAAGTTAAAAAAAAGTGTTTATATTTCCTCTGTTATTTTAAAATGTTTACTGTTAATTTTACGATAGATAGTATCAGGCCACTAAACCTTAACTGTCTTATTTGAATAGTTTCTCTTTCCTAGTGAGCTATTGAGATAAAAAGCAATTAAATCAATATTCTTTATGATGTTGTCGAATCTTATTGTTAATCACTGTGGGTTATTTCCAAGGCTTTAAAATATCCTATATCTATTCAAAATACCTACATCTGGCTTGAAAGATGATTTTAGTGAAGTTAATAGCAATAATTATTATATGACCTGGTATTTGTGTGTAATGCTGAAACACAGCAATTAGAAAGTAAACAAGAAGTATACTGGTACTTCCAGTTTACTCACTAACTTCTGTGACCACTGATTAATATCTCTTGGCTATTAGGACAAAGCAATGTTTCTAAAGCCTGAGAGAAGGGGAGTACAAGCAGGTTTTTATGCAGCCAAAGGGACCTTTCCTCTAGAGACAAAAACCCCTCAATCATTAGCTCTTTGAGGAGAATAACAGGTCTTACTCATCTGTTTAGGCCAATTCTCAAAGCACAGTAGATTCTCAGTAGCTTTTGTGAAATGAATTACAAATTGCAATAAAAGCACTTCATCTTTTCTAAAATTGGGTCAAGAGAAAGACTTGGAGTTTTGCATGACAAATACTTGTTAAGATTGAGGAAGCCCATGTGCACAGAGCAAGGGGCGGCACCTGACCATTGCCAGGACCTTCTGCAGCCCTGGCTGTCCCTTCTTCCATCTCTCCCACATTGGACGCAGATGGCAATGAGGAAAGAACACTCTGCCATCAGTCTCAGGACCAACATGTTGGAGAAGCTCGCAGCCTTCTAGCAGGCCATAAAAGGAACACCCTGAGCAAGCACACACCTGATGACCATTAGATCTATAAACAAACATAAAGAGCAGCCACATATGCCATGAACCTGATGTCCTTGCGTGGCTTGTGGAGATTATCCACCATACGTAAGTTTCCATTTTTCAGGAATCAATAACCCAGCTATTATTTTACCTCTTCTTTCTTCTACTTGGTTCTTTTGAGCTTTTCATTGCAGCAAGGGAGGAAAAGAGGCAGAGAAAATAGAGAAAGAAAATAAACATTGGACCCCTTTGCTATTTGTTAGCCTGTTCTATTATTGTTTCGTTTTATAATGTCCCTGTTGGAAAGATCAAAGCAATTTTGCTCCAGTGGAAATCTCTTTATCTCTCTGGCCTCAGTTTTTAGAAAATAAAAAGACTGGGTGGGAAGACTTCCAGCCTCAACAGTCAATGACCTTGATTCTGGAGGAGGGAAATTACCATGAATTCCAATGATCTCCACACAAATAACAAAGTTTAATAAGCTGTAATGTAGCTAATTTTAGGGCACAGTCTAGATATTCTTTATCCTATCAATCTCATTCTGTAGTGGATGGAGTATTCCAAACTTATGATTTTAGTAAAAACAAAATCATCTAGGAGTAAAATGACAACTTCTGGGTTATAAGACATCTCCATGGAGGTAATAAATTGCTCTTTATTTAAGTGTAATGGAAAGTATTTTCATTTCTCCTTAACTGATAGTATCTGGGAACAAAGACTGAGGAGGGCCAGCTGCCTACACTTTCCTCATTAATGAAAACATGCCTTAGAGAGGCAAGATTTGGAAATAAACCTTATGTCCTCAGATTATCAGTCAGAGTTGTTGGGAGTATTTTCCAAGCTAATTGATAAATCTTAACCATGAAAAATCATCAGTTACTCCTTAGATCACACATAGTACTTTTCTTCTAAAGAACTCAAAGCCTCATAATTGAGAAAGTAAACACAAGAAAGAAAAAGGTACAGGTTTGAAGCAGGACCTTAATGAGATGCCTGATTAAGCCAATACTTGCAGAAATATAAAATGAGATTTTTTTTTTTCGTGAGACAGTGTCTCACTCTGTTGCCCAGGCTGGAGTGCAGTGGCATGATCTCAGCTCACTGTACCCTCCACCTCCCAGGTTCAAGTGATTCTCATGCCTCAGCCTCCCGAGTACCTAGGATTCCAGATGTGCGCCACCATGCCCAGCTAATATTTGTATTTTTAGTAGAGACGGGGTTTCATCATGTTAGTTCACCAAACTGATCTCAAACTCCTGGCCACATGTGAACCACCAACCTCGGCCTCCCAAAGTGCTGGGATTACAGGTGTGAGCCACTGTGCCGGATCTAAAATGTGATTTAAATAATGCAAGGTCTAAATGCTTTGAGATTTACACAACACACAGGATACCTAGCATATCATTGAAACTAAGATGCTATGGACTGCATAGTCATTCATCCCTTCATTTCTCAAACATATCATGAGTACCTCCCGTGAACTAGGCCAAAGTTTGTGACTATAGAGGAGAATAAGATGTAGTGCCTGACTGAAGAAGTCTCAGAGAGCATCAGCAGACTAGTAAACTAATATTTTGCCTAAAAAACAGAATGAGGGCATTTTAGAGTTGTGTTCTAGAAAGAGACTCCAGCTGAGGGGTCAGAGTTTTCATGTCTGTCAATGTTTTTGCTCTTTTCTATTCACCATCTTTCTTATAAGGAGCAGCAAATTAATCAGCAACCATAAAACTTCTTTTGATGCTAACAGTATCACGGTGTTTGGACCAAGTCCTTCACTTTATAGGGGTGAGGGCTAGAGATGATATGCAACTATGACTATGATAATAATAGTGTAATAGGGAACGTTTGTCGAGAGCTTATTAGGTGGCAGCCTGGGGGTTCAGGATTTTGCACTCATTTTATCATTTAAACTCCCTCTTATGGCTACAGAACCCAAAATAGCAAAGCAAACTGCATGTAAGAGCCAAGATCTGAACCCAGATAATCTGAATCTACAGTCACAATCACTGAGGTAACTCACAATTGAACCTGGGGTGCTGTAGTGAAAAAGCAGACCACTAGACCACCAGAGACACAGACTTTAAAATAAAGTTACCACCTTTTCTTTTTTTTTTTTTTTTTTTTTTTTTTTTGAGACAGAGTCTCCCTCTGTTGCCCAGGCTGAAGTACAGTGGCACAACCTCAGCTCACGGCAACCTCTGCCTCCTGGGTTCAAGAGATTCTCCAGCCTCAACCTCCTGAGTAGCTGGGATTACAGGCGTGTGCCACCACACCCAGCTAATTTGTATGTTTTTAGTAGAGACAGGGTTTCACCATGTTGGCCAGGCTGGTCTCGAACTCCTGACCTCAAATGATCCACCCACCACGACCTCCCAAAATGCTGGAATTACAGGTGTGAGCCACTGCTCCTGGTCAAGTAACCAACTTTAAAAAGTACAGAACCCAAGGGTGGAGCAGAGCTGCCTGACAGCTAAACCAATAGATGAATTCCCTATTAATTGCAGAGTGCTTTAAGACCAGGAAATACTTCATCCAGGGTTCTTCCCTATTGCTGTTAATTTGGATGAAGAGAGCAATTTAAAGATGCATAGACTTGAAAAAAGAGAGACACTCGGATTCTGCCCCGTAGGTTGTTTAAGCTCTGGGTGGTAAGAACAGGCCACACAGCTAGGGAATATTATGCATTGGGTCAGCATATTTAAAACAGCTACGATCTATGGTAATCACAATCTATGGTTCCAATCAAAGTGAGAAATTGGGGGCACGTGGTCTGACCAAGACTATAGGTTTGTTATGATCATACAGTTCAAGCATATGGAAAAATAGAGTAACATAGTAAACACCCAGATGGGCGCAGTGGCTCATGCCTGTAATCCCAGCACTTTGGGGGCTGAGGTGGGTGGATCACCCGAGGTCAGGAGTTCAAGAGCAGCCTGGCCAACATGGCAAGACCCCGTCTCTACTAAAAATACAAAACATTAGCCAGGTGTGATGGCACGTGCCTGTAATCCCAGCTACTCGGGAGGCTGAGGCAGGAGAATCACTTGAACCCGGGAGGCAGAGGTTGCAGTGAGCCGAGATCGCGCCATTGTACTCCAGCCTGGGCAACAAATAATAATAATAATAATAAATAAACACTCACATACTTATTGCCAGTTTTCTCACATTGTAACATTTTGCTACCATATTTGCTTTAGATTTTTTAAGCAAATGAAACATCCCAGATCCAGTTGCATGCTGTGTAACTGCCCAACTCTGGTCTAGTTCCCCTCTCCTTCTACAGAGGTAACCAGTATCCTGAACTTAGTATTTGTCATTCTCACATTTGTTTTTTGTGCTATTAAAAATGTGTGTGTATATATATATATACATATGTATATATATATGTACATCCATAACTAATTATGTAGTTTTGGCTTATAAGCTTAATTTCATGCTGTACATATTATTTTTACCATTTGCTTTTTGACTGAATGTTATATATTTGGGGTTTTTAATTATATTTTTTTATTATGGTGAGATACATATAACATAAACTTTACATTTTAGACATTTTTGAGTGTTAGTTCTGTGGCATTAAGCACTTGAAGCACTCTGCCATTTATAGATAATTTATCTATTGGCTCATCTGCCAGGTATTAAAACATTGTTAAGCTCAATGCTCTGTTTTTGAGGCTTGTCCATGGAGATACGTATAGCTATAGTTTACTCCACCCACTGCTATGCACGCTCCATTCACAGTATTATGGGCAATGTGTTCATTCTGCAAGTGAGGGTGTCAGGTCACTTCCGATTGTGCAGCATTACAAATGTTGCAGCCATGCACATCTTTGCACACATATGCTCTATTGAGGAGTGAAATCCCCAGGTTACAGGGGAATGGCATCTGTAATTTTACTGGGTTTGTCCAAGTTGCCTTCCAAAGTAGTTTTATCAGTTACTCTCCCATCAGCAATGTAATGTGGAAGTATGGCCAAAACAAAACAAAACTTTAAATTATTCTTTTTTTGATTATAAAACTAATATAGACTATTTGCAAAAAGAAAAGTGAAGAGCAATACAGAAAACCCAAAGATAAAAACAAAGATCACTCATAAACTCACCACTCAGACATAGCTAACACTGTTGACATTTTAGAGTAAGTTTTTCTGGCGGGGCATGGTGGTTCATTCACGCCTGTGATCCCAGCACTTTGGAAGGTGGGTGGACCACTTGAGGTCAGGAGTTCGAGAACAGCCTGGCCAACATGGTGAAATCCTGTCTCCACTAAAAATACAAAATTAGCCAAGTGTGGTGGCATGTGCCTGTAGTCCCAGCTACTTGAGAGGCTGAGGCAGGAGAATCTCTTGAACCTGGGAGGTGGAGGTTGCAGTTAGCTGAGATCATGCCACTGCACTGCAGCCTGGGCGACAGAGTGAGACTCTGTCTCAAAAAAAAAAAAAAGAGTAAGTTTTTCCTATTTTCTTTGCATATATTTACACACTTAGACTAACTGGTATAATATTGTACAATTAAGTATGTTCAAATTTTTTGAATGTTTATATATGTATAGTCTTATAAAGGCATACAAATTAAATTACGTGTAGTTATACATCAAAATTTTTATTGATGAGAATAACTATATGAAATCAAAATCATCCTACAAAATTCTGAGCCTATAGTTGCCATACTTATAGGTGTCTACTTTTAAAATAAAAGCAAACTTGTCCTTTCCCACCAGCAGCCCAAAACCTGCGCAAGTACTGCATTTTTACCTCCTGGGTCACTTTTTACATATTCACATAATACTTAGTTACTTTTTTACATTAATAGGACCAACAAATTATGTCTAGTTTCGTTTTCTTATGCCTGAAAGTGCCCCTTTGGTGAAGACTTTGACATCTGTGAACAAAACTCCTGTCTTTCAGCTAACTGTTGAAAGCTGTGTAATTCCCCTTCTCCACTTTATCTGGGTCTCACAGCACAAAGGGACTCCTGCCTAATTCAATTACCCATGTATCCTCTAAAGCCTTTCCTATGGTTGCGGTTGGCCACTCTGTGTGAGGCTGGACCGGACTGTAAGTTTGAAGGGAGCTCACCCAGCTTGTATCACTATGCCGGAGTCTAACAGCAACCAAGCATTTTCCACATGGCATAGCCTTTGAAATAATCACATATGGCATCAAGGCACAAAAGGACAAGTGAAACTGACAGCCCCCTGGACATCAGAAGAGTTTAAGAGTATTATCTATTTTCGTTTTATGCCTGATTATCCAAAAGAGCCCCAAATATCCTACCAAGGGACTAGTATTAATGATAACATAGTTTAATATTTTGTTGTGTTAGCAGTATTGAATCTTCAGAAAGTAAACAGAAAATTTTGGAATCATTATTTGTTGAGCTTGAACAGTTGAGGTAATTATTTATGAATTCAAGGGTTGGCACACTTTTTTCTATAGGGTTTTCAAATTCAGCACATAAAAATCCAGGAGATCCAGTTAAATTCAAGTGTCAAGTAAGCAACAAATAATTATTAGTATAAATATGTCCCATGCAATATTTGGACCACAGGTACACTAAAAATTTTTCATTGTTTCTCTGCTTTCCAATTTTTCTGAGCATTCTGTATTTTATCTGGCAGCCTATCTACAAAGGGTCAAATAGTAAGTTAGGCATTGTGGCCACACAGTTTCGTCAACTCTCATTGTAGCATGAAAGCAGCCATGGACAATACGTAAATAAATGAGCATAATTATTTACAAAAACAAGCAACAGGCTAAATATGGCCCATGGGACATAGCCAATCCCTGCCTTTGTTCGTTCATTCTACAAATATTTATGTGTTTTCCATGTGCCAAGCACTGAACTAGGCCCTAGGAGTATAGAGGAGAATAAAAAAAGACCCTGTTTTGTCCTCGTGGACTAGTCGGGGGAAATAGACAAGAAACAATTAATGAAAAACAACCAATTACAACTTTTAATAGTGTTATTGAAGAAATGGAAAAGAATAGTGTGCAACCATGGACCATAATTAAGGGGGAGAAAGTGAGACTTTCCTTGGATAGAATTTTCATGGAAGGTGCCTTTCCAGAAGTGATAATGAGGAAGCAAGCTGAAGGCTGAGGAGTTTTCAAGAGGCAAAGGCATAGGCAAAGGCATGTGCAAAGGCCCTGAGGTAGCAAAGGACTCAGTTCCCAGTGAGCTTAAGAAAAGGAAAAAAGGCCAGTTGGCCTGGAGTGAGTAGGGGTAGAAGGAGATGGAGTGGGAGAGGTAGGCAGAAACCAGACCCTTCAATCTTGAAGGCAGTGGGAAGTAAACAGGGTGCTATTCTGTGGGTAGCAGGCATCCAAAAATACTTTTGTCACTGGGTATAGATGTCACAGGTGTATGACAGGCTGAAAACCCTGGATAAACTGTGGGTATATAGATTTAAAAACCTAATACCTTTATTTTCCAAATCACTACAACCCCTCTGATAGACTATTCTACACCAGCAGTTCTCAAACTTGGGTGCTCATTAGAATCAGGTAGGGAGCTTTACTAACAAACCCAATGTGTAGGCTACACCTTGATCCAATTGAGTCAGTATCTCTGGGGCTGAGACCCAGACACCAATGGTTTTTGCTTTTTTTTCCCTCTTTTTAACTGGTGTATCCAATCAACCTGGGGGATGGGGGCCTCTTAAAATTCAGACTCTCATTCAAGAGGTCTGGGCTGGGGCCTGAGAGTCTGCATTTCTTTTCTTTTGTTTTCTTTTTTTTTTTTTTTTTTTTTTTTTGAGATGAAATCTCACTCTATTGCCCAGGCTGGAGTGCAGTGGTGCGATCTCAGCTCACTGCAATCTCTGCCTCCTGGGTTCAAGTGATTTTCCTGCCTCAGCCTCCTGAGTAGCTGGGGCTACAAGCGCACGCCACCACGCCCAGCTAATTTTTGTATTTTTAGTAGAGACGGGGTTTCACCATGTTGACCAGGATGGCCTCTATCTATTGACCTCGTGATCCACCCGCCTTGGCCTCCCAAAGTGCTAGAATTACAAGCGTGAGCCACCGCGCCTGACCCAGAGTCTGCATTTCTAACAAGCTTCCAGATGATGTTGCTGCTGTCAGTCCACAAGTCACACTTTGAATATCAAGAGCTGAAACCTCTTTCGCAGTCCTTGCACATACACCTACTTGCTATTTTCTCATCTCCTTCATTCCCTTCCTACTAGTCATCCTTCAAAGTTTTATTACCTGCCGTTTGGCCTGCAAAGCACATAGGCTGCTACTGAACCCCACATCGCTTCCTATTTTAAAAGAGCTTTCTAAAGCTTTGGGACTTGAATTAGTCAGCAAAGGTCTGCAATTCCTCTCCAAAGGCAAGGTAATCTTATTAGGAGAGGATCTGAAGTATCCTTAGGAACAAAATACTCATTGCAGCCTCTTTGTTCTCTAAGTCTCCATTCTCCAATGCCTCTCTGTACATTTGTTTGTCTCAGAACAGTCATGCACGGTGGGTCCATTTGTCTTCCCTTATCACTCTGTTACTGCTGCCGAGCACTTGCTCAGCTGTGTGCTCCAGCTTCTTGGCTGACAAGATAATTACATTCTGGGCAGACTGGGAGAAAGAAAGGTAGTGCTCAAAAGTTCCGATGCTGACTACCTAGTCATTGCTGGGGCAGACTTCAAGATCAAGCACCTGATCTAATTAGCACACTCCCACCGCTACCTGCCTGCCTATGGAATGCTGACAATTGAAAGCCTGAAGGCAAAGCAGATATCATGCAATCCAGAGACAGACATTCATGCTACCCTTGTGCCAGGAACAATTACATGTTCTTTTTGGAATCTTGGGTGTCCTAGTAACACAGTTGAGCCTGGGGGTAAACTTTTGCATAATACTGGAAGCCCTGCATTTACTGATAATGAACCTGAGAACCAGCAGAATAAAACCCCACAAGAATGAAAGACCTCACGGGAAGAAAGCCTTCTGAAGAAGGACTCATTTCAGCAAACCCAGTCTGCCCCTAGCTCTGGAAGAAGCACACGGCTCCATGAAAGCGAGGCTTTGCCAGCAAAGAGCTGTTTTTCTTTGACCAGATAAGTAGCACAATACATTCCGCTAGGAATTTTTTTTTTTTTTTTTTTTTTTTTTTTTTTTTTTTTTTTTTTTTTTTGCCTCTGTGCTTTTGCTACTTCCTACATTTCTTTCAAAATCTAGCCTTTGAGTTTGAAAGTCATTACAGCCACAACCCTTTTTCTCCTTTTCTTTTTGCTCTGGGTAGAAAAGTGTTCTATAATCTCTAAATCCTTATAATAAGTGTTCTATAATCTCTGAGTCCATATAGAGACATAGGCATGTGTATATATACATGGCATTATTATCTTAAATTTCTAATAAGATTCCCACCCTCACTTGCTGCTGGCATTTGCACTAGTTTCTCTGGCAGAGGCCTGGTGGAGAAGAGTGAACAGTGGCTATACAGTCAAGACCTATTTCTACCATGTATTCCATCTGTGACTGGACAAGGTACTTACCTGTCCAGTTAAAACTAAGGCTTTAGGTTAAAGAAATCAAAAGAACCCTAGTCCAGTGTTATGGGTTGAATCATGTCCCCTTCCCCCTTTAAAAAATATGTTAAAGATCTAATGCCCAGTACCACAGAATGTGACCTTATTTGGAAGCAGGGTCATTGTGGAAATAATAAGTTAATTTAATAGGAGGTCATATTGGAGTAAGACAGACCCTTAATCGAATATGACTGGTGTCCTTATATGAAGAGACACAGAGACACTGACACTTGAGGTAGAACATTATGTGACAATGGATGCAGAGACTGGAGAGCTGCATCTACAAGCCAAGGGGCTCCAAGGATTGCTGCCAGAACCTATAGCGAGGCGAGCATGGAGCTCAGACTTCCCGCCTCCGGAACAGAACAATTTCTGTCGTTGCAAGCCACCCAGTTTGTGGGACTTCAGCAATCCAAAGAAATGAACACACCCAGTCAGGCTTACTCATTAACCTCCCTCGGAGGTCAGCAATGACATCACAAGTCCAAGATAGCCATTGCCAGGCACCTAACAGAAGTGATCTGGTTAAGAAATCTGGCTCTAGAAAGAGAATATAAGGAAAGAGGATATGAGTGTGTGGGTTCAGCCCTACTACTTCCTGGCTGGATGACGTCAGGCAAGTTAACTACACTTTCTGAGCCTCAGGATCTTGGCCATAAAACAGGAATAATAATGGTACCTAAATAATAGAACTTCTGTGAACAATGAAAGGGAACAACTGTGGGGTCTAAAGGTTAGCTCTAGCTATTGTTTTCCTGGTAGTGGTAAGAGGAAGGTTTGGCATACCTTTAGCCTTGTCTAAACTGAGGGTTCCCTGAGCCAACAAGCCCTGAGTAGGTAAAAAGCAATGTGGTCCACTCCCCATGCATTCCTGCCACTATTCCAAGGCTATAACAAGGTCTCTTCAAGAGCCTGGGGTTTCTGAGGATGCAGGAGGTGCTTGGGGATGTCAAAAGGCTTGTGAGGACCTCTCAATACTGTTGTAAGGCCCCTGAGTTGGCAATTGCAGCTCCTGAGGAAGGGGAGAGACATAGAAAGAAGCAGATGAGATTCCTGTGAGAGCCAAGGAGTCTGCCAGTCTACACCTCCCTTGGCTTTGTCCTCAGGTAGAGGAATCCATTAGGAGCTGATGACTCTTTGTGATCAAATACCCAACAGAACTGAGCCCCTTTCAGAATTACCTGCACTTTCTGCAATTTAAGTGGCATCTTAATTACCCAGAAGCATCCCCTCGATGACAACAACAATGAATCCTTCTCTATGCATTTGTCTTGGAATAGTCATACATTCTGTTGGCCCATTTCTACTGGGGGGCCAGACCTAGGAGTAGAATTGCTAGGTCATAGAGTGTGCTTATGTTCAGCTTTAGTAGTTACTGCCAACTAGTTTTCCAAAATAGTTGTACCAATTTACATTTCTACTACAAGTGTATGAGAGCATTGTCAGGTTTTCAAAAATTTGAGCCATTCTAGTGAAGTGAGTGCACAGTGGCATCTCATTGTGGTTTTAATGTATTTTCCTCTAGAGATTCCTGATGTTGAACACTTCACATACTGATTTGCCACTTGCATATCCATTTTTATTAATATGCATTCTTCTTATTGCTACGTAGAATCATTTAGATATTCTGGTCCCATGTCCTTGGTTAGATGCATGTACCACAGGTATTTTCCTCCCACCCAGTGCCTCCTTCTCATACTCTTAAAGGCATCTTTTGAGAAGAAAATTCTTAATTTTTAAAAACAAATTTTTCGAGCAGTTTTAGGTTCACAGCAAAATTGAGTAGAAGGTATAGTGAGATTTCCCATATACCTCTTGTCTCCATAAATGTATAGCCTTCCCTATTATCATCATCTCCCACCACAGTAGTACATTTGTCATAACTGATGAACCTACATTGATACATCATTATCACCCAAAGTCCAGAGTTTACATTAGGGTTCACTCTTGGTGTTGTACACTTTAGGAGTTATGTACAATTATTATGCATCCACCTTTGTAGTGTCATACAGAGTAATTTCACTGCTCTAAAACTACTCTGTGCTTTGCCTATTCCTCCCTCTCTTACTGACCCCCAACCTCTGGCAACCACTCATTTTTTACTGGCTCCACAGTTTTGCCTTTTCCAGAATGCCAGACAGTGGAAATGCTACTGTATTAGTCTGTTCTCCCATTGCTATAAAGAACTACCCAGAACTGGGTAATTTATAAAGACAAGAGGTTTAATTGACTCAGAGTTCTGCAGGCTATACAGGAAGCATGGCTGGGGAGGCCTCAGGAAACTTACAATCATGGAAGAATGTGAAGGAAAAGCAGGAACGGAGAAGGAGGAAGAGAGAAGGGGGAGTTGCTACATGCTTTTAAACAACCAGATCTCATGAGAGTTCACTCACTATCACGAGAACAGCAAGGGGAAACTTTGTCCCCATGATCCAATCACCTCCAACCAGGCCCCTTCTCCAACATTGGGGATTACAATTCAACATGAGATTTGGGCGAAGACACAAATCCAAACCATACCAACTACCAAATGTAGCCTTTTCAGATTGGCTTCTTTCACTTAATAATACGCATTTAAACTTCTTCCATCTTCTCATAGCTTGATAACTCATTTCTTTGTAGCTCTGAATCATGTTTCGTTTGATGAATGGACCACAGCTTTTTTTTTTTTTTTTTTTTAACCTATTCACCTACTAAAGGACATCTTGGTGGCTTCTAGTTTTGGCAATTATGAATAAAGCGGGTATAAACATCTATGTACAGGATTTTGTGTGGACATGTGTTCAACTTTTTTTTTTAAATACTTTAAGTTCTAGGGTACCTATGCACAAAGTGCAGGTTTGATACATAGGTATACATGTGCCATGTTGGTTTGCTGCACGCATCAACTCATCGATTACATTAGATATTTATTCTAATGCTATCCCTCCCCCAGTCCCTGACAAACCTCAGTGTGTGATGTTCCCTGCCCTGTGTCCAGGTGATCTCATTGTTCAATTTCCACCTGTGAGTGAGAACATTCAGTGCTTGGTTTTCTGTTCTTGTGATAGTTTGCTGAGAATGATGGTTTCCAGCTTCATCCATGTCCCTGCAAAGGACATGAACTCATCCTTTTTATGGCTGCATAGTATTCCATGGTGTATATGTGCCACATTTTCTTAATCCAGTCTATCATTGATGGGCATTTGGGTTGGTTCCAAGTCTTTGCTATTGTGAATAGTGCCGCAATAAACATACGTGTGCATATGCATGTGTCTTTATAGTAGCATGATTTATAATCCTTTGGGTATATACCCAGTAATGGGATGGCTGGGTCAAATGGTATTTCTAGTGCTAGATCCTTGGGTAATCACCACACTGTCTTCCACAATGGTTTAATTTACACTCCCACCAACAGTATAAAAGTGTTCCTATTTCTCCATATCCTCTCCAGCACCTGTTGTTTCCTGACTTTTTAATGATCGCCATTCTGACTGGTGTGAGATGGTATCTCATTGTGGTTTTGATTTGCATTCCTCTGATGACCGGTGATGATGAGCATTCTTTCACATGTCTGTTGGCTGCATAGATGTCTTCTTTTGAGAAGTGCCTGTTCAGATCCTTTGCCCACTTTTTGATGGGGTTGTTTGTTTTTTTCTTGTAAATTTGTTTGAGTTCTTTGTAGATTCTGGATATTAGCCCTTTGTCAGATGGGTATATTGCAAAAATTTTCTCCCACTCTGTAGGTTGCCTGTTCACTCTGATGGTAGTTTCTTTTGCCGTGCAGAAGCTCTTTAGTTTAATTAGATCCCATTTGTCTATTTTGGCTTTTGTTGCCATTGCTTTTGGTGTTTTAGTCATGAAGTCCATGCCCATGCCTATGTCCTGAATGGTATTGCCTAGGTTTTCTTCTAGGGTTTTTTTTTTTTTTTTTTTTTTTTTTTTTTTTTTTTTGAGACAGAGTCTTGCTGTGTCTCCCAGGCTGGAGTGCAGTGGCGTGATCTCGGCTCACTGCAAGCTCCGCCTCCCGGGTTCACGCCATTCTCCCGCCTCAGCCTCCCAAGTAGCTGAGACTACAGGCGCCCGCCACCACGCCCGGCTAGTTTTTTGTATTTTTAGTAGAGACGGGGTTTCACCATGTTAGCCAGGATAGTCTCGATCTCCTGACCTCGTGATCCACCCGCCTCGGCCTCCCAAAGTGCTGGGATTACAGGCTTGAGCCACCGCGCCCGGCCTCTTCTAGGGTTTTTATGGTTTTAGATTTAACATTTAAGTCTTTAATCCGTCTTGAATTAATTTTTGTATAAAGTATAAGGAAGGGATCCAGTTTCAGCTTTCTACATATGGCTAGCCAATTTTCCCAGCACCATTTATTAAGTAGAAAATCCTTTCCCCATTTCTTGTTTTTGTCAGGTTTGTCAAAGATCAGATGGTTGTAAATGTGTGGTGTTATTTCTGAGGCCTCTATTCTGTTCAGTTGGTCTATATATATGTTTTGGTACCAGTACCATGCTGTTTGGTTACTGTAGCCTTGTAGTATAGTTTGAAGTTGGGTAGCATGATGCCTCCAGCTTTGTTCTTTTTGCTTAGGATTGTCCCGGCAATGCAGGCTCTTTTTTGGTTCCATAAGAACTTTAAAGTAGTTTTTTCCCATTCTGTGAAGAAAGTCATTAGTAGCTTAATGGGGATGGCATTGAACCTATAAATTACTTTGGGCAGTATGACCATTTTCATGATATTGATTCTTCCTATCCATGAGCATGGAATGTTCTTCCATTTGTTTGTGTCCTCTTTTTTTTTGAGACAGAGTGTCGCTCTGTCACCCAGGCTGGAGTGCAGTGGCACCATCTCCACTCACTGAAAGCTCCATCCCCCGGGTTCATGCCATTCTCCTGCCTCAGCCTCCCGAGTAGCTGGGACTACAGGTGCCCACCACCATACCTGGCTAATTTTTTTGTATTTTTTTTTTTTTTAGTAGAGATGGGGTTTCACAGTGTTAGCCAGGAGGGTCTCGATCTAATGACCTCGTGATCCACCTGCCTCGGCCTCCCAAAGTGCTGGGATTACAGGCATGAGCCACTGCGTCCAGGCTGTTTGTGTCCTCTTTTATTTCGTTGAGCAGTGGTTTGTAGTTCTCCTTGAAGAGGTCCTTCATATCCCTTGTAAGTTGAATTCCTAGGTATTTTATTCTCTTTGTAGCAATTGTGAATGGGAGTTCACTCATGATTTGGATCTCTGTTTGTTTGTTAATGGTGTATAGGAATGCTTGTGATTTTTGCATATTGATTTTGTATCCTGAGACTTTGCTGAAGTTGCTTATTAGCTTAAGGAGATTTTGGGCTGAGATGATGGGGTTCTCTAAATGTACAATCATGTCATCTGCAATCAGGGACAATTTGACTTCCTCATTTCCTAGCTGAATACCCTTTATTTCTTTCTCTTGCCTGATTACCCTGACCAGAACTTCCAACACTATGTTGAATAGGCGTGGTCAGAAAGGTCATTCTTGTTTTGTGCCAGTTTTCAGAGGGAATGCTTCCAGTTTTTGACCATTCAGTATGATATTGGCTTTTGTTTTGCCATAAATAGCTCTTATTATTTTGAGATACATTCCATCAATACCTAGTTTATGGAGAGTTTTCAGCATGAAGGGTTGTTGAATTTTGTCAAAGGCCTTTTCTGCCTCTGTTGAGATAATCATGTGGTTTTTGTCTTTGGTTCTGTTTATTTGATGGATCACGTTTATTGATTTGTGTATGTTGAACCAGCCTTGCATCCCAGGGATGAAGCCCACTTGATCATGGTGGATAAGCTTTTTGATGTGCTGCTGGATTAAGTTTGCCAGTATTTTCTTGAGGATTTTCGCATCAATGTTCATCAGGGATATTGGTCTAAAATTCTCTTTTTTGTTGTGTCTCTGCCAGGCTTTGTTATCAGGATGATGTTGGCCTCATAAAATGAGTTAGGGAGGATTCCCTCTTTTTCTGTTGATTGGAATAGTTTCAAAATGAATAGTATCAGCTCCTATTTGCACCTCTGGTAGAATTTGGCTGTGAATTCATCTGGTCCTGGCCATTTTTGGTTGGTAGGCTATTAATTACTATCTCAATTTCAGAACTTGTTATTAGTTGATTCAGGTATTCAACTTCTTCCTGGTTTAGTCTTGGGAGGGTGTATGTGTCCAGGAATTTATCCATTTCTTTTATTTTATTCTAGCTTATTTGTGTTGAGGTGTTTATAGTATTCTTTGATGGTAGTTTTTATTTCTGTGGGATTGGTGGTGATACCCTGTTTATCACTTTTGATTGCATCTATTTGATTCTTCTCTCTTTTCTTCTTTATTAGTCTTGCAAGTGGTCTATCAATATAGTTGATCTTTTCAAAAAACCAGAGCCTAGATTCATTGACTTTTTGAAGGGTTTTTTGTGTCTCTCTCTCTTTCAGTTCTGCTCTGATCTTAATTATTTCTTGCCTTCTACTAGCTTTTGAATTTGTTTGCTCTTGCTTCTCTAGTTCTTTTAATTGTATTGATAGGGTGTCGATTTTAGATCTTTCCTGCTTTCTCTTGTGGGCTTTTAGTGCTATAAATTTCCCTCTACACACTGCTTTAAATGTATCCCAGAGATTCTGGTACATTGTGTCTTTGTTCTCATTGGTTTCAAAGAACATCTTTATTTCTGCCTTCATTTCGTTATGTACCCAGTAGTCATTCAGGAGCAGGTTATTCAGTTTCCATGTAGTTGTGCACTTTTGAGTGAGTTTCTTAATCCTGAGTTGTAATTTTATTGCACTGTAGTCTGAGAGACTGTTCATTGTGATTTCTGTTCTTTCCATTTGCTGAGGAGTGCTTTACTTCCAATTATGCGGTCAATTTTAGAATAAGTGCAATGTGGTGCTGGGAAGAATGTATATTCTCTTGATTTGGGGTGGAGAGTTCTGAAGATATCTATTAGGTCTACTTGTTGCAGAGCTGAGTTCAGGTCCTGGATATCCTTGGTAAGCTTCTGTCTCATTTATCTGTCTAATATTGACAGTGGGGTGTTAAAGTCTCTCATTATTATTATATGGATGTCTAAGTCTCTTTATAGGTCTCTAAGGACTTGTTTTATGAATCTGGGTGCTCCTGTGTTAGGTGCATATATATTTAGGATAGTTAGCTCTTCTTGTTGAATTGATCCCTTTACCATTATGTAATGGCCTTCTTTGTCTTTTTTGATCTTTGTTGGTTTAAAGTCTGTTTTATCAGAGACTAAGATTGCAACCCTTGCCTTTTTTTGCTTTCCATTTGCTTTGTAGATCTTCCTCCCTCCCTTTATTTTGAGCCTGTATGTGTCTTTGCACATGAGATGGGTCTCCTGAATACAGCACACTGATGGGTCTTGACTCTTTATCCAATTTGCCAGTCTGTGTCTTTTAATGAGAGCATTTAGTCCCTTTACATTTAAGGTTAACATTGTTATGTGTGAATTTGATCCTGTTATTATGATGTTCGCTGGTTATTTTGTCTGTTAATTGATGCAGTTTCTTCATAGTATCGATGTTCTTTACAATTTTGTGTATTTTTGCAGTGGCTGGTACCAGTTGTTTCTTTGCAAATTTAGTGCTTCCTTCAGGAGCTCCTTGTAAGGCAGGCCTTGTGGTGACAAACTCTCTCAGCATTTGCTTGTCTGTAAAAGATTTTATTTCTCCTTCACTTACAAAGCTGAGTTTAGCTGGATATGAAATTCTGGGTTGAAAATTCTCTCCTTTAAAAATGTTGAATATTGGCTCCCACTCTCTTCTGGCTTGTAGAGTTTCTGCTGAGAGATCCGCTGTTAATCTGATGGGCTTCCCTTTGTGGGTAAACCGACCTTTCTCTCTGGTTGCTCTTAACACTTTTTCCTTCATTTCAACTTTGGTGAATCTGACAATTGTGTGTCTTGGGGTTGCTCTTCTCAAGGAGTATCTTTGTAGTGTTCTTTTCATTTCCTGAATTTGAATGTTGGCTCGCCCTGCTATGTTGGGGAAGTTCTCCTGGATAATATCCTAAAGCATGTTTTACAACTTGGTTCCATTCTCCCCCTCACTTTCACGTACACCAATCAAATGTAGATTTGGTCTTTTCACGTGGTCCCATATTTCTTGGAGGCTTTGTTCATTTCTTTTTACTCTTTTTTTCTCTAACCTTGTTTTCTCACTTTATTTTATTAATTTGATCTTCAATCACTGATACCCTTTCTTCCACTTGATCAAATTGGCTTTTAAAGCTTATGCATGCGTCACGAAGTTCTCGTGCCATGGTTTTCAGCTCCATCAAGTCATTTAAGGCCTTCTCTACACTGTTTATTCTGGTTAGCCATTTGTCTAATCTTTTTTCAAGGTTTTTAGCTTCCTTGCGATGGGTTCGAACATCCTCCTTTAGCTCGGAGAAGTTTGTTATTATCAACCTTCTGAAGCCTACTTCTGTCAACTCGTCAAAGTCATTCTCCATCCAGCTTTGTTCCATTGCTGGTGAGGAGCTGTGATCCTTTGGAGGAGAAGAGGCACTCTGATTTTTAGAATTTTCTGCTTTTCTGCTCTGGATTCTCCCCATCTTTGTTGTTTTATCTACCTTTGGTCTCTGATGTTGGTGACCTACAGATAGGGTTTTGGTGTAGATGACCTTTTTGTTGATGTTGATGCTATTCCTTTTGTTTGTTAGCTTTCCTTCTAACAGTCAGGTCCCTCAGCTGCAGGTCTGTTGGAGTTTGCTGGAGTTCCACTCCAGACCCTGTTTGTCTGGATATCACAAGCAGAGGCTGCAGAAGAGCCAATACTGAAGAACAGCAAATATTGCTGCCTGATCCTTCTTCTGGAAGCTTTGTTCCAGAGGGGCCGCCGCCTATGTAAGGTGTCTGTCAGCTCCTACTGGGAGGTGTCTCCCAATTAGGCTACACGGGGAACAGGGACCCACTTGAGAAGGCAGTCTGTCCATTCTCAGAGCTCAAACACAGTGCTGGGAGAACAACTGCTCTCTTCAGAGCTATGAGACAGGGATGTTTAAGTCTGCAGAAGTTTGCTGCCTTTTATTCAGCTATGCCCTGCCCACAGATGTGGAGTCTAGAGGCAGTAGGCCTTGCTGAGCTACGGTGGTCTCCACCCTGTTTGAGCTTCCTGGCCGCTTTGTTTACCTACTCAAGCCTCAGCAATGGCAGACACCCCTCCCCCAGCCAGGCTGCCGTCTCCCTGATCGATCTCAGACTGCTGCACTAGCAGTGAGCAAGGCTCTGTGGGTGTGGAAGCCACTTAGCCAGGTATGGGAGAGAATCACCTTGTCTGCCAGTTGCTAAGGCCTTGGGAAAAGCACAGTATTTGTGCGGGAATGTCCCGTTTTTTCAGGTAGTCTGTCATGGCTTCCCTTGGCTAGGAAAGGGAAATCCCCCGACCCTTTGCACTTCGTGGGTGAGGTGATGCCCTGCCCTGCTTCAGTTTGCCCTCTGTGGGCTGCACCCACTGTCCAGCCAATTCCACTGAGATGAGCTAGGTACCTCAGTTGAAAATGCAGAAATAACCCATCTTCTGTGTTGATCACGCTGGGAGCTGCAGACCGGAGCTGTTCCTATTCAGCCATCTTGGAAGTTTTCAACTCTTTTTGGTAAATTCCAAAGAGTCTGATCACTGGATCATATGGTAAGTGTTTGTTTTGTTCTGCAAGAAACTACTACACTGTCTTTTGTAGTGGCTGAATCATTTTGCATTCTCACAAGCAATGAATGAGAATTCCTGTTGCTCCATATCCTAGTCAGCATTTGTTGTTGTCAGTGTTCTGGATTTGGGCCATTCTAATACATGCATAATGGTATTTCATTGTTGTTTATTTTGCATTTCCCTGCTGACATTTAATGTGGAGCATCTTTTTATATGCCTATTTGCCATCTCTGTATCTTCTTTGGTAATATGTCTGTTAAGGTCTTTGGCTCATTTTTTAATTGAAATGTTTGTTTTCTTGTTGAGTTTTAAGAGTTCTTTGTATATTTTGGTAATACTCCTGTAGTAGATGTGTATTTTGCAAATATTTTCTTCCAGTCCCTGACTTGTTTTCTTGTTCTCTTGACATCATCTTTCACAGAGTAGAAGTTTTTTATTTTAAGTCCAGCTTATCAATTTTTCTTTCATGGATTGTGCCTTTGGTGTTATATCTAAAAAGTCATCAATAAACTCAAGGTCATCTAGATATTTCTACCATTATCTTTTTGGAGTTTTATTGTTTTGAATTTTACATTTAGGTGTGTGGTCATTTTAAGCTAATGTTTGCAAAGGGCGTAATAATGTGTCTAGATTTTTTTTTCATGTGGATGTCCAGTTGTTCAAGCACCATTTGTTGAAAAGACTATCCTTGTTCCATTGTGTTGCCTTTGCTCCTTTGTCAAGGATCAATTGACCATATTTATGTGAGTCTATTTCTGGGCTCTCTATTCTGTTACATTTGTCTGACTATTCTTTTGTCAATACCATACTCTTTGGATTGCTGCAGCTTTATAGTAAGTTTTGAAGTCAGATAGTGTCAGTCCTCCAACTTTGTTCATCTTCAGTGTTGAGTTGGCTATTCTGGATCTTTTGCCTCTCCATATAAACTTTAGAATCAGTTTGTTAATACCCACAAAATAATTTGATGGCATTTTTATTGGCATTCATTGAATCTATAATGTGTATCTATAAATGAAATTATTAATTTTAAGTCTTATTTATGAATCTTTTCCTTTATGGGTAGTGCTTTTTCTATCCTACTTAAGATATTCTTGTTAATCATAAGGCCATGAAGATAACTCCCCTGACTTCTACAGTGATAAAAGTCAAAATAGTGGTTGTGCTTTTGTGGGGAAGAGTAATGACTGGAAGGCAATACAAGGGAAGATACCAGGGGGTGGTTGTATTCTATTTCTCTTTCTTTCTTTCTCTCTTTCTCTCTCTCTTTCTTTCTCTCTCTCTTTCTTTCTTTCTGTCTCTCTCTCTCTCTCTCCCCCTCCCTCCCTCCCTCCCTCCCTCCCTTCCTTCCTTCCTCCCTCCTTTCCTTTCCTTTCTTTCTTTTTTTTTTTTTTTTCTGAGGCAAGGTCTCACTCTGTCACCCAGGCTGGAATGCAGTGGCTACAGCCTCAACCTCCCAGACTCAAGCAATCTTCCCACCTCAGCCTTCCAGTAGCTGGGACTGCAGGTGCACACCAATATGCCAGGCTAATTTTTGTATTTTTTGTAGAGATGGGGTCTCACTATGTTACCTGGCTGGTCTCGAACTCCTGGGCTTGAGTGATATACCCACCTCAGCCTCCCAAAGTGTTGGGATTACAGGCATGAGCCACTGAGCCCGGCTTATATTCTATTTCTTGATTTTTCTGGGTGATGGTATTTGCTTGTTTACTCTTTAAATATTTCTTGAACTATATACTTATTACTGGCACAATCTGTATGTTATGCTGCCATTAAAGTTTATAAGAAAGAAAGAGAGAGAGAGAAACAGGGGAAGAGAGAGAGACAGAAAGAGAGAGAGAATGCACCACAAGGAGCTGCTAACTAAAGAGATAAAAAGTAATGAAAAAAAAACTTAGAAAGATTAGAAGAGAAATTTGTGAGCAGAGTATATAACATCAAATATTCTCAGTCTATGCAAGCCAATCTTTTAGTAAATGTATTTCAGTAGAATACATATAGTAAGTGTATTTACAGATTAGAAACACTGATGTTGGTTAATAATACAATATTGAAAACAAACAGTGCTGTGAGCATAAAATAAAGTAATATTAGTGACACATTAGTGAGGCTTCATAAAGAGAGTTAAGCAAGCAGAATCTAAAGGGAAGCAGCCGGCTGCTCTGAGCATTTGGTTTTACAAATTCTTTATTAAAATGTGATAGATTTGATCATTAAACATCGTATATGTGCATCAAAATATCATACTGTACCCCATAAATGTGAACAGTTTATTATGCATCCATTAAAATAATAATAAAAGCAAGAAAAAAATTGCTGCTAGCTGATATGTGACCACTTGACTTGTGACTTCTCACCCTCAAATGAGGGGCATGTGTCACATGGTCTCTATCAAATGAGGGCTACTGAGCTCTGAGGTGGGAGGGGTCTCTGAGACTACAGTAGAAATGTCATAAGATTAGGCTATAAGGGCCCAGTAGAGTCACTGTCCAAAGCAGAAACCAAATCAACGTACCCAGCAAGGATACAGTTAATATGAAACATTGACCCAGCAGACATCCAGGTTCTGAAGAGCTAACCACACAGCAGGTGTAGTTGGAGCAGGAACAGGGGTAACATCAGGAGCTTCCTTTTCTGCAGGACAGAAAGCCAGAATATCACAAAGCCAGAGAGGCTCTGTAAGGTCCTCAACACGAGTCTTGTTGAAGAGAAGGCCAACCAACAGCCTGTCCACAGTTAACCAGGCAGCAGGTGTGTGACTGCATGTTCCTCTGCCCTGAGCCAAGCAGGAGTGCACACCTGACAGCTGGTTCTGGCAGCCAGACACTGAGAGGCACCAAACCGGGAGTCCCTCTCTGAGAGGAGCCCAGGATGTGCAGGTGGGAATGCAGGTGATTTCCTCTGTATCACACCTGCCTGCTAAATAGCTCTCTGTTGGTTTGTTATCCTTTCTCTTCCACAAAGAGGAGATTTCCAGGGAACAAACGCAGACTGTTAGATACACACATAATCTTTTTGGAGATGGGGGCCGAGTGAAGAGATAAATAGAGCTTGAAGAAGGAAGTTAAGAAAACTAAGGTAATCAGAAAGAATGAGTGAGAAAAGCAACCTCAGGAACTTCTGGGTGGTATGGTAGGGAGGACGAGGAAAATCCATAATTAGGATAATCTGCAGATAGATAATAGAGAATTCAGGCCCAAGCATCAGAGCTTGCAATTCTAATCAGCTCATGCAACATCATGTTTGCAGTGTTCACCATTTCTAATATCCAAGCATCATCTTTTAGAGTCACAAATACTATAATTCATCGCATCCAGGCATGCAAAATCATCCTTTTTCTAACATTAAACATGTTTAATTACAACAATTTATAATAGTGCGTTAAGACTTTAATGAAAGGAAGGCATTTGATACATGATATTTACAGTAATCATAATACTACAATATTTAAAGTATGAATTTTGACAGTGTTAGAGCAGGAAGCCAAATTGTCCATATTTTTAGTTAATTATTTGAAATGCTTTTGAGGGGACTCAGCATCCAGAAATTAATAGTTTTCCTCTGTGCAACTGTCAGTGTCACCACTGGTTACTGCTACTGGCTGCCAACCCTTTTATATTATCACTGTAGTGGCAGTCAGCGATTAATGCTAACCACTTGTCCTAATAGCCAAATGCCAAATGTCATACCACATGCAGGATTATAATTATGCTTTAGGAAGTGGATGGGTTTGGCTTTGTTAGCCAAGAATTAACCACAAATTTGGAGGCCACTGGAACTAGTGCAGAATGTATCTGTGACACCTCAGTGTTGGGGTTCTTAGGATGTTTTTCAAGGATAGCAGTTTTGTAGAAAGCTAAGAGCCTTGAAATCATTTTCCTAAGGGACCTAAATGTTTCTTTGTCAAGCTCGAAAGGTTCCCTCTGCCATCTCTTCTGGGATCAGTCAAATTTACACACATTCCAGCTTCACTTAAGTGGAATTCAAGTTCCTGTATAGGTATTCGCCGTTAACCACATGTAACATGCTTCACAGCCCTTTGTGACATGTGTTTATTTGAAAAGGTAAGTCCGTAAACCAGTGCCTTCCTTGTATTTTACAAGTTTTCCCTGACTCAGGGAAACAAAAGGGGGTCCTCCATCATCAGGCAGCAATGTGGGACACAGAGTAAGGTAAGGAATGTTACCTGGATTACTGCCCACAGCCTCCTCAATAATAAAACAGTGTCAAGGCAGAGCAGCATCTCACACTGTTAAGAGTTCGGATTTTGCCAGGCTCAGTGGCTCACATCTGTAATCCCAATGCTTTGGAAGGCGGAGGTGAGAGCATTGCTTGAGCCTAGGAGTTCAAGGCTACAGTGAGCTATTATCAGGCCACTCACTGCACTCCAGCCTGGGCAACAGAGTGAGACCCTGTCTCTAAAAATAAAAATTAACAACAACAAAAAAAGAATTTAGATTTCTACTGACTTCAAACTTCAACACAATCATGACCACTGAAATAAGAGGAACATTACAAATCCTCAAATCAAAACCAAAGCCCATTTTTCCAAATAGGTGTGGAAAGTGTGGACTCACCCAAGGATCCACTTATATCAAGTGCCCAGGACACCCTGCATGCTTTCTGTGTTCTAATGTTGCCCTCGCTTCATTTGTTCCTCTGCTTGGTTCCTTTTGTCCTAATTTATTTTCTTGGTATCACTATTATAGTTAATGATAGTTATCCATTCTAATTTAGTTTTTTTGCATTTTCTAAAACACTTAAATCTTCTTTAAATAAGATAGAATATCATTATGTTTGAACTATATGAGATACCCTAAATCCTTCATTCAAAGCTTACTTACTTTTTTTCTACGTACAATTTTAATAAATTCAGCCATCCAATTTCATAGCACACAGCAACTCAGAAGACCACAGCTGACAGAAGGAGTGGTTGTTGACATAGTACAGTATAGCAAACCTACTCAGCAGATGTTGAATGCAACAGTAAATAGATAAATGAGTAAATTAGTAGGTGAGTAAGACCTTAGAGCTCACCAAGGAGAAGGTAGAAATCATTTAAAAACACATATAAGAAGCAACAACATAACAGTCAGGGTCCACTTGATATGGGTGTGACCTCTCTGGAGGTTTCAAAAGCCTTTGATGATTATAGAGCCATAGTTTATTTAATTTATTATGACTGTTTTTTTGAGACGGGGTCTCACTTTGTCACCCAGGTTGGCGTGCAGTGGCACCATATCAGCTCACTGCAGCCTCAACCTCCTGGGCTTAAGTGATCCTCCTGCCTCAGCCTCCAAGTAGCTGGGACCACAGGAGTGACACCACACCCAGCTAATTTTTGTATTTTTAGTAGAGATGGTGTTTCACCATGTTGGCCAGGCTGGCCTCGAACTCCTCAGCCCAAGTGATCTGCCTGCCTTGACCTCCCAAAGTGCTGGGATTACAGACGTGAGGCAGCATGCCTGGTGAAACTATAGTTAATATTGATAAGTAATAACTCCATTCCTTCAAGAAAAAAGTGAGAGTATTTTGAGGAATCTTTGTTTAAGAAGACAGGTATGTGTATCACACACCTTAGAAAACTTTTCATTTGAAAACAACAAAATTTAAAACATAAAACTCCAGGGTGGGAAAATTTCCAGCTGTCTGGAAAATTCCCTTCTTTGCCGTGCCTCATTCCACGCCCATGCCCAATGCCTGGAGTGATGATGAACTCATATTGCTAGTTCTCAGGTGGGAATGATGCCTCAGGAAAAAACACTGTGGGTAAATAATGCTTTCTGCACTAGTTTCTGACTCACTCCATGGTGATGTGGTGGGAGCAATTCCAACCAACCCCAGCACGGTGCTAGCATCCTGAAAGGGAGCACGTTACCAGAGGAAGAGAGAGCTCAGTGCAAGCATCCAATAATTCACTCTTTCTCCACCAAGCGGTTACTCCTTAAGACCTCTTAACTGAATGACTTACAGAGCGACCTGATTCCCCTCATTGCCTGTGTGCACCAAACCTTGGTTTCTGCAACTTTACAAAAAGATAAGTTCCTGGTTGTGTGCTGAGAACGTTTTGGACAAAGGATGCTTCACGAATGGAAGACGTTATATAAATGTTACTATTATTTGAGACTTGACTCCTCTGGAGACAAAAATCACAGCCCTAGACCATGGCAATCACAGCCCTCGACCATGGCAACCACAGACCCTAGATTTCCCCAGTGCTGACTCCGTCCAGTCTATTTTCCACTTGAGCACAGGAAGCAGCACAAAGTAAAGGCTACGGTTTCAGGAGAAAAGCAGGTTTGTTATCACGAACCTGTTTTCCCCGGCCAGTTAAATAGAGGCAATCATAGCCAGCAGGCTCAAACCCACACTTTTCTCAATTACCGGAGGGAAACAAAGATTGACTTACTCTTTTTCTGTTTACAGAATTACGCAAAACTTATTCCTGGAGCTACAGTAGGGCTACTTCAGAAGGACTCCGGAAACATTCTCCAGCTGATCATCTCAGCTTATGAAGTAGGATATTTTACAGCTGGCATCTTTTTTGCATTTCTTTGGTATTCAAAAACTAAGATGTGATTTAGGCAGTTAAATGTTAGTTACTTGTTGGTAGAGAGAATGCTTATCCAAAAAATGTCTCTGCATGAATGCAATCAAAATATAAATTTTGTTCATTTTGCTTGCTGATCTTCTTCCTGGGAGGTGGAGCTGAAGATAGAAAAATCATAAAACTGATCATAAAGTTGAGGTTGTTTTTATAATAATAAGCAACAGCAACATTGTTGCCAGCAAAATTTTAAAGCCTCCATGAGTCATACAATTAAGCTCTCCTCTGTCTGAAAAAAATGAAGTTTAAATTGCCAGTGAGTGACAGAGTTATGTAGAGAGCTAACTCCACAAGCTTGACGATACTAGGTCATAACTCAAGCAAAAATACAAGTGCTGGCTGTGCACCAAAACACCGGTACACAAGGAATGCCACTTTTTAGTCTCTATACTTCTGGGAACTAGGGACATTTTCCACTGGTTTATGAGCAGGTGTGTAAACTTTTGCTTTGACTTTGGGAATTAGTACCTGAGGACAGAATTTCTCCCTTAAAATTAGAACATATACCTACGGTGTTGTTATGTTCTCATTCTTTGTCTCCATTTCATAACTCCGTTAGTCAACAATGGATGGCCGGTTGTCAATTATTTTTAATTTTGGTTCCTAAATATCATCCCTCCCTTTGTTTGCCTCTATTGACAAAGAAATACACATGCAGAGAAAGAAAGAAGAAGCCCTAAATTAGGATAGGAATGAAAAAAGGGAAAATTTTTAGTAAGGAGTAAAGCTCCAGTATTTACTGTAAACAGCAACTGTGTAAGAACAAGTGAATAACAATTCTCCTGATTTTTGATGTTTTAAAATTACAAAAAAAAAAAGGCCCATATGTAATATACGCCAACATTTAGCGTGTACTGAACCAGCATTCCTTAAATAAAATGACATATCAGAATCAACATGGAAAGTTTTTAAAAATAGGCCTATCCAGATTCCTCTCACAGACATCTTTGAAGGACTTTAGGGGAAATGAGAGCTATATATTTTGGAAAGAAAAAAAAAGTTTCCAATAATTTTGACATTGGCCCACCAATTTTGAAACTACCCCGAAGGAAGAAAAGCAAGATATTCCTTCTCAAGTATTTCATTTCTTCAGAAAATAAAAATACAGATGTGTCCATTAAAATTATAGGATGATGGTTTGGTTTGGTTTGTTTTACTGATAGCCTCAGAAATTTCAGTTTTCTTAGGTCACATCAAATTAATCACCACGTTAGCTCATGCTTGAAATTCTCCCAGGCAGGAATGCTCATCCACAAAATGCTATAAAAACCTTCCTCCCTCTCATGCAGTAATTAAAGTTTTAATTTGTAGAATCAAATAAAATCACACAGCAATCCTTCACTGTATCAGAATGCACTCCATTTTTTCGAACCCAATACTCTCAACAGTGTTGGCCACTAACATCTTCAGAGAAACTAAGGAGACTAGAAAACACTGAATTGTCAAAAATATTTCCCCCTCCAGTGAGAGCAGCCCCCATGCCTCTGCTTGCTCTGCCAGAGGTTACGGCTCACTTTATGATCTCAAATACTTACGTAACTTACAGGATAGTTGAAATCAAGGCATTAAACATTTGAATTAAGTCTTCTGTCCTTGTTTTACTATCTCAGAAATACTAAGACGTGTCTATTATTCTTAAATGAAACCATCTTGCACTGGAGTTATTATTGGAACTTTATGATTCACAAGGCAAAGTCTGTAATGGATCCTGGCACTAGTTCAAATTATTTTTCTACTGTTATTTTTAAATGTATACTAAAAAGAATTTAAAAATATGAGGACCTATAGGCTGAATTTCTTTCTAGTCTATAAAAAGAGAGAGAAGGAAAGAGAATACTTTGAAAGAAAACGTAAAATGCTTCTGACGGACCTCTAGTAGGGCAGAGGTAGACAATTTGTGTTTATAACTTTGTGGCTACAAACTTCAGCTCAGTATTTTACAGTGCCATATTGATATTTTTAAAAAGCTTAAATACCAATGTGTACTTATCTGATCATCATTCACTAATGTCCTTACTTCCCTAATCGTATAATAAAGGCTACCAAAATATCAGCAATCCCAAGGATAAGTTCCTCTGCTGGTGTTTAAATCCCAGGAGGGAATTGACTTGGTTTCTTTTGTTTTTCCTGGTTCATAAGAGATGCTCAAAAAATGAATGAATGAAACGATGAAAACTACAAATAAGCATTTATGTCCTTTCTTTGGGAAATTCAGACTAAAATATTCCTGGTCAAATTTGCAATATGCTGTTAAATTACAGTAATGCTGAAATTTCCTTTACTTAGATCAGATCATGTCATCCACTAGTCCTTATAATTGCTGTCACAGTCTTTTAGCTCATATCCCTTAACTTTTATTTAGCTCCCGACTTTATCTCCAACATTGCTTCTATTTTAATCTTATTATTTCGGCATAAGCAGATTTTGGAGGAAGGCAGGGTCATTTTACTATACATCTGGCGAAATTACACATAAAGTATCAAAGCATCTCATTTCTCCATAAATATATACACCTATTACATACCCACACAAATTTAAAATAAAACAAATTTTTAAAAATTACACTTAAGGGAAATTTGAAGCTGAATATGCTTTTTAAATGCCAACAAGAAAATGGATATGTGGACTTAAAACTTTTGGATTAACTGAAGCATAAATTTATTTATAGTATTTTAAAATTGGTTTTATTCTGTTTTTTTTATTTTTCATAATTTGGTTTGCTTCACCTACAATACAGACTTTTGTTTTATAAGTGAACAAGGAATAAAGAAAGTAAGATAATAAACTTCTTGAGGGCAGAAGGCTTTCTTACAGTATTCCCCAGACCTAACTCTACACTAAATGTGCAATAGGTACTAAATACATTCCAATATTGATTTTAAGGCACACTTTCCCCCCACATTTTAACATCTCTAAAATTGAGCTCCATCTTACAACTGATGGTGAGTTACAATCACCATTGTGGTGCCAGGCAGCAGTCATGATGTAGTTTTCATGGACAATTGTGATTGTACTCACTTCAATTAGTTAAAGGCATTGTTGCTACTTAAGTATTAAGTTTAATTGCTGTTTTAACATATCTTTAAAAGTGTGTACTATGATTCGATATTGAAATGAAAAGTTTATTATGTATGCAGAAATGTACCAAAACAGAGCAGCAGGGTGTAAATTTGATATCAATGAGTCAAATATTCATTGGTGGAGGAATGACTTCAATTCTGGATTCTTTGCAAAGCAACAAACAGCTGGTTTACGGGAGCTAAGAAATCATGATACACATAAAGGAAGCTGTTGTTAAATTTTGTTACTGAGATATAAGCAAAAGAATTGCCTTTTATATGCCAATCTGCGCAACTCAGGGCAGGAGAATTTGCCAAATCCTTCAGAATGGATAAAATAATTTTCAAAGCAATGGTAGATGGATAGGACTGATTCATATGTTGTGCAGAACCATCTTGAGGTATTTTGTCATAGTTTAATGTCATAAGATAATGGTGTATCTTATAATTGTTGGCACCTTAGATTTGATAATATATAAAATGTATGTATGATTGCTCACTTTCTTGCTTTTGATTGGTAATATACTGAATTTCTTTTGACACCCAATTTAGTTTTATTCATTTGTAGTTCAATGAACATGATTCAGTTTCTTCTTCTGGCTATATTTTTGGGGTTGTGACTTCACTGAACTCTTTATATTGTAACTAAAGGAACTGCGGTCTGAGGTGGAACTGGAAGTATTAGGAGACACTGAAGGACTCAACTTGTCATTTACAGCCATCTGTAACAACGGTACATTCTTCCAACACCAAAAGAAATGCTCTCACATGAAAGTGGGAGACACAGTAAGTAGCTGTCCAATAGATCGTCTGAATAAATACCTGGATGGGTCAGAAGTTAGCTGAGCTCACTGAAGTTGGATTTCTTTCAAGAATTTTCAAAGCAATTTTCAAAGATTTTCTAGTAAATGCTTTTGGCAAAGCTGATTTCCATGAAGCCTTGTTTCACCTCATGCATTTTGGTGGATGGAGGGAGATAATTAGTATTTTCTTTTCCAGGCTTCCTTCAATGTGACTGTGAATATCCCAAACTGTGAGAGAAGAAGCAGGCACATTATCATAAAGCCTGTGGGACTGGGGGACGCCCTGGAATTACTTGTCAGTCCAGAATGCAACTGCGACTGTCAGAAAGAAGTGGAAGTGAACAGCTCCAAGTGTCACCACGGGAACGGCTCCTTCCAGTGTGGGGTGTGTGCCTGCCACCCTGGCCACATGGGGCCTCGCTGTGAGTGTGGCGAGGACATGCTGAGCACAGATTCCTGCAAGGAGGCCCCAGATCATCCCTCCTGCAGTGGAAGGGGTGACTGCTACTGTGGACAGTGTATCTGCCACTTGTCTCCCTATGGAAACATTTATGGGCCTTATTGCCAGTGTGACAATTTTTCCTGCGTGAGACACAAAGGGCTGCTCTGCGGAGGTAGGCTATGTCGAAATTCATCTTACCCTGTGGCTGCTCAAGTATCAGCAAGGGGGTTGGCATCCTCTGCACCTTCCACAGTTTCCTGGGCATAGTAGGTGCTCAGTAAATATTTGCTGATCAGCCTTAGACCACGGGTAACTGAATCTTCTCTTGTAGGTTTTCTGGCTCTAACATTCACTTGGGGTGAGATTTCTGCCAACTGAGCTTATGTCTATTTTGTTTCCCTAAGCGTAGATGAAAGATAAAAGGGCCTTCTCTCTGGCTGTCACCCGGACTCTACACAAGTGCCTATAATAGGAACTCCATTGCCTTCCAGGTTTTTCTGGACCAAGCTGCTGTGTCTGACTGTTACCTTTTAAATGTATATGACTTTGGAAAAGTGAAAACTAGATAGACTGCTAAATGAGCATGCTACCAAGGATAAAGAGCACAAAAATATATTAAATGGGCTTTCAGGGCCTTCACTCATTCCACAAATATTTATTAAACACCTACTATGTGACACATACTAGGTTAGGCACTGGGCATAAGAAAGATGAGTAAGTGCATATGTGAAAAGGCTGCAGGAAGGACAAGGATGGAAAATTACTTGGAATATCTTGAGAAATTTGAGAAAAATTTAAAATAGAAGTATGTATGTTTTAATATCCTATGTAGATGTAAAATCACTATAGTTTAAGGATATATTGCATATGAATATTGTAAAATTCTTTTTTATATATACACATATATATGTGTAATCTATTCAGAAAAGAATTACAAATATGTTAATATACTCTTAAACAATATAAATTTGTCTTATAGATTGAAATATTAACTGAATGCTGAATTTAAGCTTCAGTGTCTCTGTTCTTCACACTCTGTAAGCAGACAGCTATTCAAATCAGAAAGCCATTATCTTTACAGAAAACTAAGCAAGTTATGTTTTTAAAAGACAGTGTTAGGAACATATAAAAAAGACTAATTTGGGGGGGAAAAAGACCTGAAAGAAAGAAGCATCAAAGAATTCCAAGCTTTCTGAAAACCATTTGATACCCTTAGAAGTGTACCTACCTTTCATTTCTTTGCTGCTGCTGTTGCAACCAATAAGTTCTTCTGAGAATATATGGCTTTTTCCCTCCAGAGAGTGAAAAATGTATGGTCTGTTCTGATCGAGACACATTTCTCTCCCTTTTCATCCAAAGGTTGATTTCCTGGTTTAATAGGTATGTTTCCAAACCCACATCAGTCCTCTTTTCACATGATGCAGATGGGGCACAATCTGAAGGTGACAAGAAGCCAGCCAAAGGCCGTCACCACATCACAGAGAGGATATATTGGGCAGAATCCCATACTGCATGTCTAATAGAAATCTTGTAATAAAATACATGTTCAAAACACTTGAAATTACCTTTCAAAAAGCCCTAAGTGTAATCTAACAAAATATAATAGAGATACTAACACGACCTATATTTCACCCTTTAAATCTTGGATCAAAGAGATCTAAGGCAGTATAAAATTCTGAACTGTGTTTAGCAATAGAGCTTTCCTTGATGGTCTTTCACTTTATTTTGTACCATGCATGAGGAACAGAAATAAACTAAAAAAGAGTTGACTTGATCTGTGGATTGTAGCTAGGAAGGTCTGACAACAGTGCCTCTCTTTGAGTCAGATACAGTGATTGCTACAGAAATTCTATTTAGAAAATACGATTTATTTAGCTAGATTCAGAAAACTTCACCAATGCCAATTTCCTTCAGCCATTCCTGTTTCTCAAAAGCTATTTTGGTTTTTAGTAACATCACAAAGGATGTTGCTGTATAATTAGTAACTTTTCTTTCAAAAGGTATAATGAAAGTAAAGGCAGTTATAACAAATGGTTAACAAATGGTTATGGAGTACCTACTATGTGCCTGGCATTGTGCTTAGTGCAGGGACAAAAATTGTGCCTGGCATTGGAATAGACACGCTACTGCTGCTGTAGTTTTATGTGCAACTGAGGATCAAACATGCTACAGCTCAGCACTTGTGTGGATCTCCAGTTTATAACTAATATACTCAGCAATGTGCCACTTTTCTGAAGAGCTATTATCGAAATGTTCTTTTTCATACAGCCTCTTTCATCCATCTGTAAGCACTCAAAGATACAGAGCTCCATTGATTTTTTTGCTTGCCCAAATTCCATTAGTCTCCTATATTTTGATTCTAAGAGATGGAAACTAACAGGCAAATGGCATTAGAGAAACACTTGCTGCCATTATGCGCTTACAGTTACTGTCAATGGCATTCCAGAAAGATTCATCCCTCTGAAATACCATGGTAATTTTTTCTTGATCTTTGGTTATCATTTTGTCCCTCCATGAAACCAATAGGAAAGTTTTGTTGTTGTTGTTGTTGCTGTTGTTGTTGTTGTATGAACCAGTACTCTAGATAATTGGTTGTTTGAGGATATCGATTAGCAACTTTGGAAACCAGGTCAGTGGCTCTGGAAGGCCAGCACAGAGGAGGGCTTCTAAATTCTGAAAGGAGCGCCATGTTTTTGCCGTGATGGTTCTTTTCTACTGCTCCAGGAAGGATTTTCTAAATTTCTGCCAAGTACTTCCTACATGCAATGATATACTTGAGCATTCTCAAAGCATTTGGAAATGCATCTTTTCTTTAATAATATTTGTAAATCATATTAATTTTCCAGAATCAACTGTAATATGGAATTTCTTCCTGTTATAAAAGTAAGTTTCCCCTTTTGTTGAGGAAGAAACAAAAAGATATTGTAGTTTAGAAGATCATTTACAGGTAAAAATGAAATGAATGCCTTTGTCCCAAATCATTTAATTATTCTTTGCTTTGAATTAATTATGTCAACTATAAATTGCATAGGTTATGAAATGCAGTTGAAATATATCTTAATATCATGAATCCAGGTAAATTTCAACTCATCTTTCATTAGACAACGCACACAAACACACACTTTAAGATGGTGTGAAAGTGATATAAATTTAGTATGTTGTTCGACTTACAGTGATGTTATGTCTGGATAAGCCCATTATTTTACATTTTACAATGAGTTTATCCAGACATAATCCTATCACAAGTCCAGAAGCATCTATACATACATGCGTGTATGTGTATATATAGAGAGTATATAGAGAATATATAAAGAGAATATATATGTATATACACATTAGTCATCCACCACATAATGACGATTTTGTCAACAACACAGCACATATACGATCGTTGTCCCATAATTTTATAATACTGTATTTTTACTGTACCTTTTCTATGTCTAGATACACAAATGCTCACCATGGTGTTACAATTGCCCCCAGTATCCAGTACAGTAACATATTGTATAGGTTTATAGCCTAGGAGCAATAGGCTATACCATATAACCTAGGTGTGCAGTAGGTTTACCATCTAAGTTTGTGTAAGTATACTTTATGATGTTTACACAGTGATGAAATCACCTAATGATGCATTTCTCGTTACATATTCCCATTGTTAAAAGACACATGACTGTGTGTGTGTGTGTGTGTGTATGCGCACATATACATATATACATACATGTATATATACATATATGCACACACATACCTAGAGAAATCAGAATCCAACTTCAAAATCTTTGTGGCTATCATCTTTGTTTGGTGATTTTTGACCAAAGAATTAAGCCCGGGACTCTCCTGCTCCAAGTTCCTTAGAGCCCAGTCATCAAAATAGAAAAGTAAGCCACTTGCTAGACCAAAGTTTACAAGAGAAAGTCCACAATTCTTCCTCCTACAGTGAACTTGGCAGTGTCTCCTACAAGTAGAATCCTGTTTCACTTGTGATTTTTTTCTACATCCACTTTGTTTTCAGTAAAAGTATAGGAATTTTAATACTGATAGATAATTTTGTTTACAAATTCTTCCTACTGGATAGTTTTCAGAAATAATGCCAGTAACTAACACTTGTACAGTGCTTATTTATGGGTCAGGTACCGTTCTAAACACTGTTATATACTGTCTTAGGTAATCCTAAATTTTGCTGGAAGAGCAAAACTTATGAGGCAAAATGCTTAATGCACATTTCTTTTTCTTTCTTTTTTTTTTTTTTTCAAGAAAAGTATCAGTTACGAGAGTTTGCAAATAAATGTTATTTGTTTGGAACATCCAACACCTATGTTAGTGTCTTACGCATGGTAGGCACCCAGAATAATATTATGGAAATAACACACAAGTCCATTATTTTAAACACTTTTAAAATCATTTTTGAAGTATTTCATACATCATTAAGTGGCCATATCCAAAGGGGCTCTTTAGGATTAGATGGGTTACTTGTCTACAGCAAAAGTGTCCAGGTACCTCTCTCTTTAACAGTCTCTGCCCCATGCCTCTGCAACATCACTTCTGTTCCCCCCCTACCTCTTGGTCTCTTCTGTAGGGATCCTTTTTTTCTGATCACATTTTAAGTCCTGAAGCTCTCCAGAGTTTTTCTCACTCTGCCTACTTGCCCTAGATGACCTGATCCATGAAAACTTCAACTACCACCTTTCCCTAATGGATCCCAAACCCCAAACTTCAGGCCCATATATATATTCAACCTCCTACTGGGATGTCCCACAGGCCCCTTGAGCTCCTCAGGGCCAAAATGAACTCATCATCTTCCCCACCCAAAGCTGCTTCTCCTCCTCTGCTTCAATAATTAGGTTCTACTCTGTGCCAGGTATTGGTGATACGGCAGTGACCATGAGCTAACTTCCACTCCAGTTCAGTGAAAAGCCACATCATCCATCTAGCTGCTCAGTCTAGTCACCTGGGGAGAATTCCATCCCTCTGTCTCTTCCCTCAACCCTCCGCCTGGCACCAATCGCACCCACACCCTGAGCATTCCATGCCCGAATATATATTCTTTCCTCGCTGCTCCCATGGGCACTGCCTTGGTTCATGGTCTCATATCTTCTTGCCTCTACTCTTGATTTTTCTATCTGTAGCTTGACCTGTCTACTGCTGCTAAAAAATGTCTAGATAAAACTTTCAGGATGGAAGCTCTTCCTTTAGCCAATAAGGCTTTTCATTGTCTGACTTCTGACTTTTTGTTGTCCTTTCCATTTCCCCACCTGCCACACTCCATATGCACCTTTGGCTCTATCCATAGGAAAGTTTTGTGGGTGTTAAGCAGGTCGAATGATCCCACATGCATTCCTGAAATGCATAGAACCTTTTTTTTTTTTTCTGTATTGTCTACCTGTATCTTTCAAATTCAGCTCAAGCATCACTTCCTTTGGAACCCTCAAATCTCCAGTCTAATTTGGAAACTATTCCCCTATGTATATTTATTAGTAGTAGTATTCGTTAGCCTGCCTCCTACACTAAATTATAAGTTCGATGACCTTGTCTTATTTAATTTTATATCCTCATAACTAATACAATCTTTGGCACATAGTATATGCTCAATTAAAGTGTGTTAAGTAGTGAATTTTTTGAGCACTCAGTGTATGCCTATGGGATTTCTAACTGGTGAATGCAAAATTAGGAGATATATACATTATCTCATCCAGTCACAAGCATTGAAAGTAGAATTTATTCTGTCTGTTTTAGAGATGAGACGCTCATGATCACACAACTTGAGTGATATAGAGGGGTGGGCTTTAATCCCGGTCTGTCTTGCATCATTATCCTATGGCATCTTAACTAAAAGCAAAAAATAAAAATAAATAAATAAATATGCATAGAGACATACATTCACATCAAATATCTTTTACATGCTTTCTGGATTACCTCATTTGGTCTGATTACAAATTCCATGTCATGTAATATGTGGATGAAAAGAGTCAAACTATAAAATATTTGAAGAGATTTATTCTGAGCCAAATATGAGTGACCATGGCCCGTTACACAGCCACAGGAGATCCTAAGGACCTGTGCCTGAGGTGGTCAGGGCACAGCTTGGTTTTATGCATTTTAGGGAGACATAAGACATCAATCAATACATGTAAGATGTACATTGGTTCTGTTCAGAAAGGTGGGACAACTCAAAGGGGATGGGCAGGGCTCTCAGGTCATAGTGGTTGGTGATTGGCTGAAAGAGTGTATCTAAAGACCTGGAATCAATAGAAGGGAGTACCTGGGTTAAGATAAGGGATTGTGGAGAACAGGGTTCGTATTATGCAGGTAGCAGGCTTCAGAGAGAACAGATTGCAAACATTTCCTAGAAGACTTAAAAAAGGTTCCAGATTCTTAGTTAATTCTCTCTTGGATCAGGAAGAAGATCTGGAAAGAAAAGGGGATTCTCTGTAGAATGTAGATGTTCCCCACAAGAGACAACTTGGTCAAGCCATTTCAAAATATGTCAAATAAATATATTTTGGGGTGAAATACTTTGATTACTTTCAGGACCTGCTATCTATTATGTTGGTATCTTATTGCTACAAAAAGTCTACTTTGTCAGTCTTAAGGTTTCTGTTTTTTTGTTAATGCTGGTCAGTTGTGCCTGAATTCCAAAGGGAGGAGGGTATAATAAGGCATGTCGGACCACCCACTCTCATCACGGCCTGGACTAGTGTTTCAGGTTTATTTTAGAATGCTGTTGGCTGAGAGGAGGGGTCCATTCAATTGGCTGAGGGGCTTATAATTTTATTTATGGTTTACAACCATAAAGTAAGCAAGTGGATCTTCAGTTAGCGAGACCAGATCTAAGTATGCACAATTAGCAAGACACATTTGATAGAAGGTATCTACACTCATACTGCACCCCTCCAACACACACCTTTTTTTCTCATTTTTTTCTTGTCTTTCGATGATGGTGCTTAAAGACAAAGAGAAAAGATGCCCCTCACCCCCTCAAATCTGCAAGTGTTTTTGGGCTGTGAGAAGCATAGAGCATTTTGTTTTACAGACAACGGCGACTGTGACTGTGGTGAGTGTGTATGCAGGAGCGGCTGGACTGGCGAGTACTGCAACTGCACCACCAGCACGGACTCCTGCGTCTCTGAAGACGGAGTTCTCTGCAGCGGGCGTGGGGACTGCATTTGTGGCAAGTGTGTTTGCGCAAACCCGGGAGCCTCAGGACCAACCTGTGAACGATGTCCTACCTGTGGTGACCCCTGTAACTCTAAACGGTAATGTCTCTGCTTTCGTCCATTCCTTTTGTGGATAGGTTTATAGTGATCAAATTTACAATGGCATTTTGTAAACTCAGACCTCAGATTGTATTTGCTGGTTTGGTCTCCAAACATCCATCAAAACACACACAAACCCACAGGGTCTCTGTGATCTTCAGCCTGGAACATCAGTCTCTAGCTTACCTCTTTCTCAGTCCTGGTTATCCAGAATCACGATGTCACATTTCTGCTACAGAGTAGCATGGGGAAACCGAGCTGGTGTCCCACACTGATAACATCAGATCACCTCTCCATTACAATAGCAGCCACACAGAAGGAATGCCCTGGAGGTAGACGGATGACACCCACATGCAGTCAGTAGCTTTTCAGGGGAAACAGACAAGCTTCTTTCTTATCTGGAAGTTTATAGCCTGACCTTACTGGTTCATTCCTATCTGTAGACTGACAGAGACAAAGAGGCAGAAAGATGATCTTAGCTTTCAATTCTCTCCTGCTGCTTTACCACCCATGCTCTTTGGCACCTTTCTTTGGTTGCCGTTATACACAGCTATTGTGTATTGTGTTTTCTTTTATACCACATGCACAATAACAACAATAAAACCTCACAATTTCTTAATGAAATTGGGGCCACATTTGTAGGTCAAGTGAAGCGAGCCTCCAAAATGGCTATTATGATATTGCAGTGGATAATGTATTATGCAGCAAATAGGCTTCAGCATTTCAGATTTTCATGAACTCTGATGCCCAAAATGGTGACATTTGCATTTCTGATATAAACAGAGTGAGAAAAGCAATTTTTCACTCAGTGGTTACTCACCATTCAGGTGTCAAAACTTCTCTGCCACTGTCACTGGCAAACTAAGACAAGACGCATGCCAGGAGAAGCATGAGGACATGATTAGGATGATTTGAATAGGATCTAATGTAAAATGTCCCTTCAAGATGTTTCTTCTATTACTTTTCTGTTTCATCTTCTCTATAAACATGATTCAATCTTAAATCTGAATTACAAGATAGGAAATTAATAATAAAAGCCATTTGAATTTGGGGAATCAGGTAGAGTGACCTCCTTGGGATTTCTGTTAGTTTGGAGATGAATCCATTTTTCCATTTATTCATGCATGTATTCATTTATCAAGTAGGTATTAAGTGCCTACTATATGCCAAGAATCGTGTTACGTCATGGGCAATGCAATGATGACTGAAACAGCTAGAGCTCCTGCCTTCAGAGGTGCTGGGAGTCTAGTGGGAAAGATAGACATCTTTTAAAGTGATTGCGATGCTACCTAGGCTGACAGTTTTAATAGGGGAAATAGAGAGTGCTATGGAACTCTGCAGCAGGGGATAAGGCTACCAGACTAGCTAGTGCAGCCATCAGTGAGATGCACAAAGATGAAGAGATTTTAAGAGCTTCCACAATCACCAGACCCCTTCAAAGCCACTCCAAATAAATATGCGATCTAGATAAATCCAATGTATTTGCAATGCCAAGGCAACTTCACAGTAAAACCTTCCCCACTGCCTAATAGGTTGCCCTTCCTGTGGAAAAATCCTGAGCCTTCCACTGTGAGGGAACTGATTGGTCTAAGGTTTAGTGAAGGTTTGCCTAAGGAAGTGCAGTTTCAGCTGAGATTTGCTGAGTTATGGGTGCGGGTTGGGTGTTTCAAGCACTTAGCAGAGCATACATTTCCATGGCCAGAGGAGAGAGAGACAGCAGGTGTGTCCACAGTAAGAAAACTTCTGCTGTTTTTGAATTACAACAAGCACAATCTATTTGTAAAGTGATTTTCAGCACAAGATTAATTCAGGGTCTAAATTTTACTTTGCTCTATAGATGTCTTTAGAGTAGCTTAATTCTTGGACGATGTTCTTGGAAATGTACTTTTCTATAAATAGTGATCTTTTATTTAAAAGCCTGTATTAATGAGGATCCAGGCTGTAATCCACAGCTTTTGAGATCCAGGCTCTAATCCACACTTTCATTAAGACTTAGACTTATTCAAAAGAGTTACAGAAAAGTGAATTGTGAAAATTATCATATAAGACATATACAAAGTCCACTAATCATTCTTGGAATTCTGGTTAAGGTATAGACCATTTCTGTTAAGAAATTCAAAACTTCTCCTAGTCCCTAATCATATTTTAGGAACATAAGCTCTCTGTAGGAAAAAGTAAAATGAAAACAGCTAAATCAATTTATTTTCTTTGATTGTTTACTTAACCAATCAGGAACAATCATTACAGGTAAATGAAAATGGTAGCTATTATCAAGACTGGTTCAGAGAACATTGATTACTGAGTGGAACTCAGAATAATTCAGTGTTCACTTGGGCATTACCCAACTATCTTTTTGAAAATAACAAAAGATAATGACATCTATGAGATACCCCTATAGCACAAACTGCAACAACAGCAGTAAAGCAATATTCAAGCTGCAAATCTATTTTCCACCAGCATGAACTGATACACTGTTGGATACTGTCCACAGGAGCTGCATTGAGTGCCACCTGTCAGCAGCTGGCCAAGCCCGAGAAGAATGTGTGGACAAGTGCAAACTAGCTGGTGCGACCATCAGTGAAGAAGAAGGTTCTGCTTGTCTTAAATTGTTTTTTATTTCCTTATGTAGTTCTTGAGAGGCATAGTTCTTGACCCTCTGTGAATCGAGGGCTATTTAGTAGCTTGACCTTATTTGTACCAGAGCATTAGCTCACTGACATTCATTTTTTAAGAGTAAATGCATCCTATAAGACTAGGAACTTGATGGCTCAGGCCACAAGCATTTCAAAGTTGTGGCTATTCTATTTGACTTCAGCTCTGTTGCCAAATTCACCTCTGCTTAACAAATTCAACTGTAGAGAATTCCAGAATGCTATATTTTTCAAACTAGAAAGGGAGAAAAATTGAAGAAATGGCTAAAGGTTAGCCCGCAAACTTGAATTCACCCTTTTCATCCAATTGCTTTATTTCAAGATAAGATAAAGCCAACCGTAAATCAGTGTTCCAGATGGTGGCTCCCAGGTACTGGGTGGTTTCTGGTTAGTGACCATTTTTCCTCCCCTCCATATACTTTTATTCCCAACCTTCCAAAAATGGGCATTACAATGACCATCCTCAATACTCTGTTGCCTCACCCCCAAAATACAAGAAGGACCTATTATCTTTCACTGCTAAGCAAACTTCTCTTGCTTTCATCTGTCATTTTAAATTTAATTACTTAGAATCAGAGTCTAGTGGCAAGGTTTCACCTCAAATATTTAAATCGCTTGTTTTTTAACTGGCAATACCTTTTAAACAATAATTTGTAGACTTTAAAACAAAGGGGATGACTGACTCTTCCAACAGAAACAACCTGGGAGAATTTAATTTTGTATCATCCTGAACTCGCTGCATTATCATGCGGCTCAGGGTAGAATTGCTACTCTGCACACGTTAGAGATGTGACCAAGATGTAGCTCAGGTGAAGTGAAATAATCAAGCTAATAATGTGTGACCCTCCAGGATATGTCTCTTGAATAGATGGAATTAGAATACGGAAATTAATCCATTTCCAGCATGGAATGAGTTAATGAACTTTATATTGTTTTGAAGATTACTTACATTGTCTCAAAATTGAGAGTTCTGACTATGCACAATTGGATTACCGTATATGGAGGGTCATGATATGTGCTCATAAAACCCCTCACCAATGCTTTTCTTGTGACCAAAGATAAACATGCCAAATAGCAGTACATTGGACAAGATGGTGTGCACCTTACACTACTACCAAAGGCGAGATACATGAAAACACTAAGCAGGCAGCCTCTGTGGACTTCCCACATTAGTACCTGGTGCAAAGTCCTAGCATCACCTTCTGGGCTCATTTCACAGCAAGCACTGGGGATATTTACCAAGTGTTTCTGAGAAATGCGTAAAAATTGCAGAAAATGCTCTGCAAATTGCTAAGCCTCAATTCACTAACAACATGGGAAATCTAATGTGTTGAGGAAAAAAAGGAGTAAACCTTACATACATGTAAATCATACTGGCAAGAACAAGGTACTTACTATATTTAAGTACACAGGTTTTTTCCAGTAGATTATCATAAATGCTGAGATTGAAGAGGAAGACTAGGGCTCCAGTGGTATTTAAAATATTTAGTCTTTTTGTGTATTTGACTAAATTATTTCAAAATAGGGAGATACAACTATTTCTAACTCAACAATTGAAAATAAAAATTGGATTACTAATACCATTTAAAGCACTAATCTGGATGAATTTGAGAGAAAAAATGTTTTTAATTCAGACTGTGTGTTTAAAAGCCACTTTTCTAATGAGCCTTTTTATAAGCTTTATTTCAAGTTACTCACCCAGTTATGTTACTGATCACACTACCTTGAAATGATCGCATCGTATTTGTCTTTTAACGACCTACCCTTCCCCCAACACGGGGAATTTTATTTTAATAACCCCGGCCAGGTCCAGTAAGCCTCTCTCTAGGCTTCAGTGCAGCTATTTGAAAGAAAATAGGAGTAAAATAAAATTCGCATAACTATATAATCTGTAGGAATTGTCCTCAATTGTGCTGCGGGTGGGCACATCAAAGAGATGTTATTAACCTTATTCATCCATTTTACTGAGAGTCTTTTTTTTTTTTTTTTTTTTTTTTTTTTTTGGAGATAACGCCACACTCTCTCTCCCCGGCTGGAGCGTAGCGGCAAGATCAAGGCTCACTGCATTCTCGACCTTCCAGGCTCAGCCTCATGAGTACCTGGGACTACAGGCGCATGCCACCATACACAGCATAATTTTTTGTAGTTTTTGCAGAAATGGGGTTTTGCCATGTTGGCCAGGCTGGCCTCGAACTCCTGAGCTCAAGTCATCTTGCCCGCCTCAGGCTCCCAAAGTGCTGGGATTACAGACATGCACCACAGTGCCCAGCTTGAGAGTCATATTTTTATTTACCCTACCATACATGTACTCAGAGAATTGTTTCTCAAAGTATATTCCATGCAACCTTAGATATGAAAGCATTACATGGAAAAAGGCACCGCTGGTAATATACATCTTAGAAATAGGAAACTGGGTTTCTTGTTTTCTTTGCAGGACTTCTGAGAGTTGTTACGCATTTAAATTAAACGTGCATTGTGAATCATCAGGAATGGCAAGGGGAGGAATTGGAATAAAGGATTCCCAAACTTACCTGACCATAAACCCCTTATGCTTTCCTTGGGAAACGTTGTTGTTGTTTGTTTGTTTTTGCTTTTTGAAAACTGCTAATTAATCCTAGAGCTGAGGTCTTAAACATATGGCCATCTTGACTCAGTGGTGCAGATGCTCTATATTTCTCACACCCTCCCCAGACCTTCCCAGGCCCACCTCCTCACCCCTGTTTTCACATTTCGTCCTTCTCTGAGTATGGTTCCATGGACTGCTTGGCATCTTATTTTCATTCTATTATTCTAGAGCAGCACTGTAGACATTCACAAAGGAAGGGAAAAAAGAGAGGTCTATTTTCTATGAACAACAAAAGAAATTATGCAGCAAATTATGCAAATCTGTCATTGCACATTTGATAATACTATTTCAATATCCAAACACTATGGAACAGGCTACATCTAGAGCCGTAGCAATCACGAAAAGGAGTGGTGAAGTAATTAAAGCAAGATGGAAGTTGTGACTCAAAGATCATATTCTGCCATTCCATTAACACTTAAATAACCCCGGCCAGGTCAAGTAAGCCTCTCTCTAGGCTTCAGTGCAGCCATTTGAAAGAAAATTTTTAAAAACATGGTTAATATTACTGAAAGGAGTATGATAAGCAGTTCACATATTTCCTACCTCAGAATAAAATGTTTCATTAAATATGTTCAAGGCAAGGAGAGTGAGCCTGCACTGTTCTCACAGAGAGGGGGAAAGAAGCAAGAAAACACTCCAATGAGAAAACACATAGTCCCCAAGATTTCATGAACCCTAGTTAATTGGAGTGGCAAGTTAACAGGAGGTGTGGTAAAGGCCAAATAAAATAGCCAATGTATGAATTAAATATGCAGTACCATTTGCAATCAAACATATGAAATAACACACATCTCACCAAATCTCTTAATCAGAATCTCCTTTTTTTAAAAAAAGGAGATTAAATACTTATTAAACAACTCACTAAGTGTACAAGCTCCTGTACAACCAGCCTCTCAAATCAGAGTACCCAAGGGTGGGTCCCCAGAATCTATATTTTCAAAACTCCCAGGTGACTTAGATGACCATAATCATTTGGCAATGTCTAGACTAGGATGATTTGTAATTAGATTTCTTAATATTCCCATGTAATAGATATTACTAATGGGTTCAAAAACAGTTTGTACACTTAAATCTATCATCCAAAATCTTATTTATAATGCTAAATGTCTTGCTGGTTCCTGTTTTCATAGATAATCCAAAGCATACTTCTCACAGACACTGTCAGGTTTTTCATTTCAAACAAAATGTGAAGACAGCAAACAGCAACTTAATATTTCTATCTACGGCTATGGCATTTTTCTACCAAAAACTGACTATTATTTAATTTTTGTTAGAATCAGAGAACACATTCGATTCTGCTTTATTCATGTTTTTATTGTTAAGCTAATGAGAGAGATTATAAGTCTAGTAGGAGTATGTCCAAGATTATCAGGGGCAGCCCCAGTTTTAATGCTCTGATCCATTGTAGCATAACACACTAACTTTGGACGCATGTCCTAAATATTTAGAATAAGAGCAAAAGGACTTCTACTTACAAGTTTCTGAAAAACAGTGTTTGTAACCATCATTGAAAAGTCTCCAACTTAAAAGATAGGAGAACAGTTAAGCAAATTTGTTTGGTTTTCTTAATCAGGAGAATGCCACATAATTTTGGCATAGGTCCTGGACTACTAAAATTTCTGGTAGATAGTACTGGCATCTCTGGCCATTTTACTTTACTTTTAATTTCTGTCATGACATTCACTTTCTGCCTCTTGAATGAGCTCAATAAGGAAGAATTCCCACTTGGAAAATATTTGAGGGAAACTGGATTTTTTTTTTCAAATTAAGAAAGGAGCTCTACTGAATGATTGACAAACTGTCACTGTGGATTCATTTACCTTTATCCTTCTTGTCCCTGAGCTACATAATGCTTCAGTTTCAGTTTCCTGATATTAATTTATGTTACTGTTCCACAATACATGGCCAGCATCTTGACTATGCCATTGTGAGAAAGGCCACTTTAAAAGTATCAGTATCAGCTTGAACTGTGCAGAAATGTAATCTAGACATCCTTCATGCTCCCAGCAAAGAAGAACCTATAGCCCCCTCATTACTATAATCAGGGCCATTCTATTCCCAAGGCAGCTGTGGGTACCTGCCTTGAAGTATGTTCAGCCTGTTGCAATCCTGCCCATATCCGTTTGATAGGTGCGTTTGATGGTCAGTCCTGATTGACCACATCTGGAACTGTTCTTCTGGAACGTGAGTAAAAACTAAAACCTCACTTCATGAGAAAAAAAAACCCTATGCCTTTCCTAGTCTCATTCTGCACTATTGAAAACTCTGATTTACATATTAAAACTCAATACCACTTTGTTTTAAAAATAATCTCTTTTGGAATCTTTTTAACCTAATGAATGACTCCTTTATTTACAGATTTCTCAAAGGATGGTTCTGTTTCCTGCTCTCTGCAAGGAGAAAATGAATGTCTTATTACATTCCTGATAACTACAGATAATGAGGGGAAAAGCATCATTCACAGCATCAGTGAAAAAGGTGAGTGGTTTCCTTTCCACTGCCCATGGCAAATGACACTACACAGGAGAAGAGAAAGCAACCAGAAAATAGCTCTGGGTAGCAAACCAGGAAAGACATTTCCAAATTTTTGATGAAGTTTCTTAAAGTTTCCCAAGGATTGAAAGATGCCAGTTAGAAGATTCAGTATGTTCCAGTGTCTCTTATTAAGACCAGATAAGGGTCAGGCACAGTGGCTCACACCTGTAATCCCAGCACTTTGGGAGGCTGAGGTGGGCAGTTCACTTGAGGTCAGGAGTTGGAGACCAACCTGGCCAACATGATGAAACCCTGTCTCTACTAAGAATACAAGAATTAGCTGGGCGTGGTGGTCTGCACCTATAATCCCAGCTACTTGGGAGGCTGCGGCAGAAGAACTGCTTGAGCCTGGTAGGTGTAGGTTGCAGTGAGCCAAGATCGTGCCACTGCACAGAGTGAGACTAAAAAAAAACCCAGCTAAGATGACTTGGAGTTGGAGTTGCAGCAGTCATCATCTTCCTGAAAGCTGACTGATGAATTATAGAAAGGTAAGTGAATTAAATGAAATGTAAGCAAAAGGTCTATCTTTAGGAAATGGTAACAGAGAGAATTGTGTCCATTTTTTTTAAGAGTGTGAATCAGGCAAACCTTGGTTCAAATCCTTCTCCATTATTTAATAGCTGAGTGACATTCTGGAAGACACTTGAATCTCTGAGTCTCTATTTCCTCATCTGTAAAATGGAACAGATAATAGTACTTTTTCTAAGTGTTGACTCAAGGATTAAGTGGAATAATGCACATAAAATAGTGGCAATACCTAACTCTCGGTAATGGGTCATCAAATGATGATGCTGAATCAGAAAAGACATTAAGCAGCAAATGAGGAAGGATGTCAAAGTGTCCATTGCTCCTGTGGATTTTCATCCACACCAACTCATAGAGTCAGTTCTGGACTTGGGAAAGCCTTAAACATTTTGCATCAGTGAAGGGGAGAGAGAAGTTTATATTTAGTAGAGAAGAAAGTAGGTGAGAAGGTATTCATACTTTGATTGAGAGGGATTCAAATGTTAGTGGGTATCAGACTTCGTTGGGGAACTTGTTAAAAATGCTTATATCCTGAGTCAACACCATCTAATGTGTGGCCCAGGGCTCTGCATTTTAACAACTACCCTGGCAAGCCTGATACAAATGGTCCCAAGATCTCCCTGTGAGCGACAGCCCTAACACGGACTGCATTCTCATTTACTCACAGGTAAATACGAGGCACTCACAGGTGCCTCATATTTTCTGTCTTTCATCAGTGATGTGTTCCTCCCTAAACCATTTCTGCAGATATGACAGCTACATTAAATCAGACCTCATCAGACCTTGTTTGCAACCTCCTCCTCCCCGCAAAAGCTTGGAGTCTAAGTTCTGCCCCAGACAACAGCGACAGGGCCAGGCCATAAGGCAGATAGGTGTGTTTTGTTGTACCTGCTTGCTTATTGGTATGCTGATAAAATATTAAGTCCTGAACTTGAAACCAAAAGTATCAAATTGGCATCACTTTAGAACATAAAAACCACAGCAATGTCAACGGAACCAAAAAGTAGGTTCAAGACAATTATATCCCAATCAAGAAAACATGATCAGAAAAAGGTCACATTGCAGTTGCTGAGAGCAAGGGAGAGATAGAGGTTGGCACAATCCAAGGAATCTGAAGATGATTGTGAACTTGGCCTTGAAGCTCAGGTATGCTGAGTGCCCCTGGAGACTTGCTCTGGAAAGCTCTCATGTAAATCAACTCCTTTGAAATGCATACATATAATGAGTCTTATGGCCATTCATTAGGGAAACATAAGGAGAATCCTGCCGTACAAGGAAGAATTACTTTATAATACCAAAAAAAGCCTGCCTGCTCATTATCTGTCTGATAAAATAAAATTCTCCAACTACAATCCCAACCCTCTGTGACTGTGGCAGTGGCTTTAGCAAGTTATCTTGAAATCAAAGTCGTCCCTTATCGTATTGATTCTATTGAAAAAAAACGAGTTTCAAACAACAAAAACAAATTTCCAGAATAAGTCCTGCTTTTAATTCAGAGACTTTTGTATCTAGTTGATGAATTTTTTTTTCAGTGAAACATGCCTTGGGCTAAATGCCTCCTCATTACTGAGCTGTTGTCTGTTCTTTTATTCTTCCACACAATACGAGTGGCACCGCAACATGCCACTCTGCAGAGCACACACAGATGCCCTGATGCTTTTTACTATGGCGTGTTATTATCCCCATGCTTTTGTAGTGGGGAAAAGTGAGGGGAAAAATTACCTCCCTGAGGCTTAACAAGAGTCACCTGACAGCTTCCAGGCTCCCTCTTCCTCAACAAATGTCCGCATGGTTGGGTAGGCCTGGCGCTTCCAGGGGCCAGCAGAGCAGAACCTGTCCCCAGAAGTCCATAGTCCCTCCTGTCTCCTGTCTCACAGCTTTCAGACTAGAAAATCCCAGGGTGACCTGGTGGAGGCTTCGGTAGAAGAGGCAAACTGAGAAGAGAGAAAGGGGCTGATCCCCAGGGTCCTCTAAGCAAATTGAAAAAAAAAGAGCTGAGTGAAGGGTTGCCACCAGGGTGCGTAGACACAGGTGATTTCTTTCATCTTCTTTCTTACCCCCACCATCTGGAGGGACTTTCAGAGCATAAGAGCCACAACAGAGTCAAGGAATGATAGGCAGAAAGGCTTCCTGGCTGGAAAGTTCCAGCTAGGGTAGATGCTATACCCACAGGTTCCAACTTAGAGGCTCCAGGTCCTTGAGGTGATGAGGATAGAAAAGGGGAAAGAGTGCTGTATTTGCTGTAACAATAGTAATATTAATTATTATAGCAGCTCTCATTTTTTGAGCCCTTACTAATACCATTTGCCAGATGTTCTATATATTTTACATAATTCACTTAATATTCTTAACAACCATATAAAACAGGTACCACTATTATTTTCATTTTAAAGGTAAGGAAATTGAGGCATAGAGACATTAAATAATTTGCTAGGTCTGGCAGTAATTATGTGCCAGAGCTGGTGGAGGAGCTCTGGCAGCCTGGCCTGGAGCCCGTGCTCTGAACCACTGTGCTCTACTGCCTCCTACTGGCTATACAATCATCATACATATCTGAATCACAAAAGGATGTTAGATCAGCATCATCCAACAGAACTGGTAGGCAAACCCTATATATAATTTAAAATTTTCTAGTAATTACATTATAAAGTCAAAGAAACAGGTAAAATGAATTTTATTTACCATGTTATCGAAAATATTGTCATTTCAACGTGTAATCAATATAAAAGCTGAGATTTTTTTTTTTTTTTTTTTTTTTTTTTTTTTGAGACGGAGTCTTGCTCTGTAGCCCGGGCTGGAGTGCAGTGGCCGGATCTCAGCTCACTGCAAGCTCCGCCTCCCGGGTTTACGCCATTCTCCTGCCTCAGCCTCCGGAGTAGCTGGGACTACAGGCGCCCGCCACCTCGCCCGGCTAGTTTTTTTTTTTTTTTTTTGTATTTTTAGTAGAGACGGGGTTTCACCGTGTTAGCCAGGATGGTCTCGATCTCCTGACCTCGTGATCCGCCCGTCTCGGCCTCCCAAAGTGCTGGGATTACAGGCTTGAGCCACCGCGCCCAGCCAAAAGCTGAGATTTTTTACGTTTTTTTCATACCAAGTGTTCAAAATCAGTGTTTATTTCACCCTTACAGCATAAGTTACGTGGGAAAACTCACATTTCAAGCACTCAATAGGCACATTGAGCTACCAGATTGCACAATGCATGTAGCCGAGTTAGATACCCAGGACCTTAGAAGTAGGTGCTGCCCCAACCTGGACTCAATAGGCCACATTGCACACAGTGATAGAGGTGACCCTCTTCTTCCATGTAGAAATCCATTCGCAGTCTGAGCATCTCAAGAAACATCTGAGTATGAAAAGTGAAGATCTCTATTGTGTAAGACCTGCTCTGGCACTTGGACCAAAATCTTTAATTGAGAAATGTACAATTTCTGAGACTTTCAGTTCTTAATTATCTCTGTCAGACCGCACCCATTTCTTCTTTAGTCCCTTCTGGAGAACCCTCCTAATTCATGTCTAGGTGCAGGATTGTAGCAAGCTTCATCTTGCTTTGAGCAGGAGCATACTATGCCCCACCCCAGGCATTTCTTAGCCAAAGATGTAGCCAGTATATATTCTCATGACACAAGCCTGCTGTTTTATTTGCAGGAATGTGCTAACCCATTAGAGGCAGCTATGGTTCATTTGCTATGCGAGAATATAGTCTTTAGATCTTCATACAGTAATAGGTATGTCATTAGCTCCTTTTCTTACTTCTGCATAATCTCTTTACATGGTTTCTTGGCCAAAGAACAAAAGTGTGTGAGGCCAGGCATCATGCTGTTAGTGGGTAATTAGTCCTACTCAGATTCACATCGACCCCAGATCCTTACCTTAAAGACAGCATGACTAGTCATATGTGTATAACTCTCCTTATTAAATCTCTAAAAGCAGTAAGACTTAGGGTAAGTTAAGCATCATTCATTTCCTCCCCAGATACCATGGATTTTGCCTCATTTCTTGCAGAGGGATGCAGATATCTAGCAATAATGTTATGTGGGATTTTTTTTCCATGAAAGTAAGAGGAGAGCATAATTATAATGTTTCATTAATAAATGTATCATCTCCTAGGCATATTGCAAGGACTATTAGTTATTCTGCTGTGAATTAGGAAAGGTACTGTATAATGGCAAAATTACATTAATATCATCAATAGAGTCAAAATAACATTTCAGAGAATATTCAAGTTGAAAGGACCCTACAGAACATCTAATTTCCCAAACTTGCTTGAAAATAAGAATCATTTAGAATATTTAATAATACAAAATCGGTGGCCTTATCCAAGACCCACTGAATCAGAATATTGGGGAAAGGGTCTAGGAAGCCGTGTTAGTAAGCAAGAACACTTCAGCTTATTGTTATCATCAGAAAAGTTAAGGGAACACTGAACTTTGTTTTACAGGTGAAGGGCCTGGGGCTCAGAGAGGTCAACGGACTGGATCATATTCACACAGCTACTGTACATCAGATGGGAATTGAATCCACCTCTCCTGAATCTAGTCCAGGAACTTCCCCAAAACCAGACTACTGCATTAGGGTTCAACAAAATAGAACTGAAACCTATCATTGTCTTCTGTCTATAAAGAAAGAAGGAAATAGTAATTTTTTCAAGGGATAGGTTTTATGTAAATTTTAATGTAGTCTTCTAGACTCCCCATGATTCAAGAAGGTCCATGAAAAACTGATCACATGCAGCGCACGCGCACACACACACACACACACACACTCCATTTCTACATTATCATGGACTCAGAAGAGACCATTTTTAGTGATTAAACTAGTCTTTTTTCTTAATCCTTTAAATATTCCATGTGCATTAATTATCACTTTTTGGATTCTCTTTTAGAGTCAGCCATCAAGTCTATATACATTTACTTTGAATAACTAAATTCTTCCTTTATCTTTTGTTCTACTTTGAAGGAATGCAGGGCTATCCTTCAACAAGTAACTCATTTTTAAAATTTAAGCAAAGCAAAAATGGTATCAATATTTATTCTCTGCTGCAGAAAAAGTAGATGGAAAATCCAACAAGAAATGCCTTTCCAATGTCAAAATGTTGATTTTACCACCTTTTTATAATTTTCTTTATTTCTGCAGATTGTCCAAAGCCTCCAAACATTCCCATGATCATGTTGGGGGTTTCCCTGGCTATTCTTCTCATCGGGGTTGTCCTGCTGTGCATCTGGAAGCTGCTGGTGTCATTTCATGATCGTAAAGAAGTTGCCAAATTTGAAGCAGAACGGTCAAAAGCCAAGTGGCAAACGGTATGTGGAAACTTAGGGCTACTCCTTGTCTAGGGGAGAAAGAGGCTGGTGGAAGAAACTGAGGGGCTCAGCTTTCTTCTGCTCTGAGAGTTCAAGTGTCACAGTTTTTCTCTCCCACTCTTGCCATGACCCCAACAGCTTTGATTTCTGTTCTGCTTCGGGGGCAAAGGAACCTCTATCCATTATCTGGACCCAGATGACCCTCATAGCATAGATTTGTCTCAGTGCAGTGGGGATTTCCACCACGATGAAGAGTCTCATGAGGCTCCTGAGACAGCTGCTTAGGGACATCAGGGAAGTATGTTTTTACCAGTGCTTCCTCACCACTAGGAATTATCCCTCAGGCCCCATTTGATAAAGCACGGGTGCTGTATCTAAACATTTCCATAAATTGGTTATGTTATAATGAATGGAATAATGTTCATAAGTAGTATGATAATTCATGCCAATTTCTATGGAAATACTTGTTACTGATCTAATCGGTTACAAAGCAAAATTGAGATGATTTTTTAAATGCCATGTAGTTATTTTTTCTTAATGACATAAATTTTAAACAGAGACCTGAAGAAAAGCCCAAAAGTATTAACCTTTAAATACATAAACTCAATAGGAATAATTTAAGTGCCTTCTCTTCACAAGAGGCAAGCAGAAGGCAGGACTATAGTTTTCTGTGTTTCTTTTCCACAGGAGAGAGAATTACATTTCTAGAGACCCATAGAAACAATTTCATGGTTTTAATTTCATCTCTCTACCTCTAATGGCGTGTCCAGGTATCTAACAGCAATTATCTTACATTGCTGATTCTAACAACAATGACATCACTGGAGAAAATGCAGGCAGACACAATGCTCCTTTGGATTTGTCCATGCAAATAATTTGATGTTAACAATTTTTATAGCAATGCCTTCAATTCCTAAAGCAAATGGAATTTTCCATTTTTGATAAATTTATCTTGATAAGGGATGTTTATGTTGTATGCAGTTATTCTAAATTAATCATAATATATGGTACAGAACAATCAACAGTGAAAATTTTTATCTACTTTATCTTCCCATTAAAAATGTGCTAGATACAACAGCCAAATGCAATGTATGGATCTTGTTTGGATCATGATTCGAACAGTCCTCCTGTAAAAATACATTTTTTAAACAACTGGAAAAAGGCTAGGCATGGTGACTCACACTTGTAATCTTAGAATTTTGGGAGGCCAAGACAGGAGGATTGGATCACTTGAGCTCAGGAGTTCGAGTTGGGCAACACAGCAAAACCCCGTCCCTACAAAAAGAAATACAAACATTAGCCAGGCATGGTGGTGCACATCTGTAGTCCCAGCTACTTGGGAGGCTAAGGCAGGAGGATCACTTGAGCCATGAGATCGAGGCTGCAGTGAGCCACGATCATGCCATTGCATTCCAGCCTGGGCGACAGAGTGAGACCCAGTCTCCAAAATAAATAATAAATACATGAAACGACTGAAAAAAAGATTAATACATGCTGGGTATTAAAATGATAGCAAGTAAGTATAATTTCATTAGGTATGATAATGGCATGGTGACATTGCTAGAAAATATCCATATTTTTTAGAGATGCATACTGAAGGAGTGAAAGGAGATGAAAGCTGGGGTTCGCTTTGAAATAATTCAGCCAAGAGAGTGGGATGGAGGGATAGTTGAAGCAGGTGTGACAGAATTGTGATAACTGTTGAGTCTGAATGATAGGTCTTTGGAGGTTTGTTATATAGCTTTCCTCTTTTTGTGAATGTATGTGTTTTCCATAATTAAGCAAAATTCCTCAGGAGAAGATATAATTTACTCATTCCTAACAACGTAAAGGTAAACAGATAGGTTAGCTTGGTGACTTAGAACACAGTACTAATAAGCCCAAAGTTGTAGGACAGTTCACTTCACCTGACCCCTGGCCACAGGTGTTTATTTTTGACTTTTATCAACTCTCCAACAAACGCCTTGTGATGGTTAGAAGGGCAACCTGGTAAAAGAATGTGGTTAAGTTGCCACAAAGGACAATAGCAGCAAGCCCCATGACATAATCCTGGTATTTCCATTTTGAGGAGCTAAACTGAGGCTCAGAGAAGTTAAGGGACTTCCCTAACTTTTGGTGCATAGTTAAGCTGAAGCCTAATTGTTCATTGTTCTTCTAAGCACAGCCTTTGGTTGACCCTCCTAGAAATAATAAGCAGGTGTTCCATAAACACACACTTGGGCAATTACGTGATGTGTATCTACTAACCAGCACATTTCAGTGTTCTCATACAGAGGCATAAATACTGACAAGTGATTAATATCTTTAAAATAACGTTTTAATTAACAGTTAATTTCCCCAAAAACATGAATCGTTCTCCCTCAGGATGTAGAACATGACTGAAATTCAAATACTGAATTTTTGCTGTTTCTTCATCTAACATGCGACCCAAACATGCATTAAACAGAAACAAAAAGCATAAGTGGAAAATATTATTCCCTTATTAAACTGAGTTTCTTTGAATAACAAATGTTTGATGTTCCTGACTAGATAATGACTGGATAGTAATTATTCACTTGGATTCAAAAAAGGTTTAACTCAAATAATTCAGTTTAAATTTCACTAACGTCCTACTGGAAAAAAATGTCGCTCACTGCACACATTTGGAGGTCTTCAATTTAATTGAGTGTTTTCTCTAAAACCTATTTCTTCTCGAAGAAGTGAATTTGACTGGTCTTCGAAACCCGGTGCCCTCCAGGGACAATCGGGACAGTCAGGCCTCCTGGCCATAGGACTGCATTGGACTCATAAAGTGACAGGGCTTAAGACAGAAAGATCTCCACTCCTACCTCCTAAAACATTTCAGAGCAGCTGTAAAGAAAGGTTATCTTTTTATCATGCTTTTAAAAATAATGCCCACCCCCACATATTCTTTATGAAAACACAAATGAAACATATTTAAATTCATCTTTGATTAGACATTTTTTTTCTAGGATGACAAGTCATTAACTTGAGGCAAAAAAAAATGTTCAGCCTGACATTTCTTGCAGTCATGGATTGATTTTGTACTGTGCTAAGCAAATCAGGTCTGCGTTTGGCAGTTGGTCGATCATTAAGGAAGCTGTGGGTCATGACAGAGTTTTCCTATTACCACTTTTTCAATCTTGAAAAATGTGCCATTGCATTTGCAAAATCCAAGCCTAAATTAGCACTCCCAGACTCCTGGGGGAATCAGCCTGGTCACCCCAGATGGTTAGGGGAAAACTGACCTTTTCTGAGCAGTGGATTGCACACTCACCTGAAATAGAGCAGGACTCAAGCCTGCATTTCTCCTGGAAAGTCTGTGTAGAGAGGTTATAGTCAGAAGAGCACTAGAGGAGGCGGTGTGGACATTTCCACACCGCCTCCTGGAACAAAACCCAACGCGAGTGCATTATCCTGACCTCTGATCTTCAGCTAAGGCCAGAAAATACCCTACCACACACAACAGCAATATGTACTTGCTCTTCATCCACTTTTACACTTCCACCTTACCCTCTTACTCTGTGAAGTCTGCTTTACCCATCACTCCCTATAAGCAATGTCTTGGCCCTAAACCAGTTTTGCAAGGGACTCCCAAAATATTGCAGACCTGAATGAATGAAGTTGCTTTAAAATACAGAATGTTGCTTTAAAATACAGAATGAAAATTCTGCCATAAAAATTAAACATTCAACTAAATATCTACTAAATAACATTGTGTTATCTTGTCAGTTGCAACTCAAGTCACACTCAAGTGTGGGATATGGGTGTATTGCAATATGTTTGACATGATATAGGGTGCACCTACAAACAAGTACCTGGTGCTACAGAGCTCTAAGCTGGCCCTGCTCACAACCTGTGTCCTCTTTCCAAGTGTCTTTTCTGTTCACAAAGGTGGGAGCTTCCTGGAGGAAGCGAGAACTTCCTCCAGGACAGGCTTACCCTGTCATTGCTGGCCTAAACCTCTTACTTTTTTCCATCTTGCTTCTTCAATTGAGTCCCTCATTCTCCTGTAACCAACTAGATTCTAGTCTCTCAAATTTAATAGAATTCCATGCATGATTTTTGTTTGCAAATGAGACTCCATCTACATCTAAATTCACATCAGTCTGCCTTTTGCCTTCAAAATCTCAAATTCTTAGGGCAGCAGGACTAGATAAGATCTGGAGGTCCCTCAGAATTAACCAGGCTGCTCTCAGGAATAGAAGCACGATACCAACTTAGCTTTCACCCATCATCCACCATCAGCCAAGAAACCTCTTTTCTGTTTGGCTTTATGATAGAAATAGCGTATCTCTTTAAAGGCACAGAGCAAAGGTAACATGCCACTTACCAGAGGTCAGGCCACTGGCTCTGGACAACACAGAAGCGGGTGCAGCTGTGATTCCCACTCACAATGAGGGCACTGAGGCCAGTGACTGGGAAAGACCAGGGAGTGTTTCCAGTTTTATTCCGTTCTTCTAAGAGCTGAAAGAAATGTACTGAGCAAGCAAAGACAATCATGTTCTTTTTCAAATCCACCCCTAGAAATTGTTACCATAGCTATAATTCATTGAATGAGGTGATCAAAGTGTAAGATTTTAACTTAGAAGGTCAGAGGCAGTACCTGGATTCCATACATACTCAGTAATGGGCTTAGAAATGTTAAGTGTACCAAAGCCCTGGGGGAAAATATCTTAATAATCCTCTGTAAAACCTAAAAGAAAAGGAAATTCCAAATGTGAAGAAAAGCTATAAACAGGAACTAATGAGAAGAGGCAGCATTTACGGAGCATTTGCTATGTGCTACACACAGTGCTAAAATACTTCACCTGGATAAGGTAGGCACAGATATGGACACCAAGGCTCAGAGTGGCTTCAGTACAGTCATGTGGTGGAGCTGGCTTTGGACCCAGACTGTCTGTTGCCATAGCCTGTGTGGTCAGCCTTGGAAAGTGGGAGAGAAGAAACTGTACCTTACCCAGACACCTTCCTCCTGCCTGGAACAACTAAAGAGGCTTGATCCTTCTGGACCTTCTGGTCCTTTTGACCACAGCACCACTGCTATTGACACCTGGAGGCACATCTACAGCCCAAGCAGCACAGCTGAGCTACCCAGAAGTCCCACACCCAACCTCCCCACTGCCCCCAAGGCAAAGCCATATTTCCTGGCCTGCCTTTGGATTGCCACTCTTTCATGACCCCAGGGTCCTCCATAACAGTCTCTTGTGGTTGTCTTACACACTGTTTTACATAGTAAGCAAAAGACAGCTGGTTCTTTGGCTACCCAGAGTTTTGATCTGATCTGATCTGATCTCAGCATGTTTATTTGTGACCTTGTTTGATGCTTCTCATCAGTAACACGTTTGTTAAAGGCAGATACTGTGTCGTTCATTTTTTTATGTTTCTACCAGTTTCGCTTTTCCTGTTTTTTACTTTTTTGGCTTTGATTTCACTTTTGGTTCATCTATCACTGTTCGCGCCACTCATTCCATACATACTGAGCACCTGCTCTGGGCCAGGGACTCAGTGCTGGGAAAACAGCAGTGAGCACAATAGCTGAAGCCTTGTTTTCTATCTGTAAATTTGTGCTTTACCAAAAGAGGTAAGATTTTTAGAATATACATATGGGACATGTTCTGTATATTTAACAAAATGAAAATGTATAAATTGCAAAACACTAAATGTATGAAATACCAAATTAATCAAAATCGTTCTAATAGTTTCCAAGATTGAGCTTGACTCTGCTCTTCCATTTGCACTATGTATTAAAACAGTATAATAACAAAATGTACATATTTTCACTTGAATCTTTTTTTTTTTTTTTTCAGGGAACCAATCCACTCTACAGAGGCTCCACGAGTACTTTTAAAAATGTAACTTATAAACACAGGGAAAAACAAAAGGTGGACCTTTCCACAGATGGATAGAACTACTTTATGCATGAAAAAAGTCTGTTTCACTGGTATGAAATGTTAATGCACTATATAATTTTTTTATCTTTGTTGCTTCAAAATGAGGTTGGTTTAAGACAATAATAGGACATTTGCAGATAAGTTATCCGCTACATGAAGGTGAGAGACTGTTGGCAGGTTCAAAATAATCAAGAAGAGAAATATCCTTAGCAAAGAGGTGACTTTGGGGATCATTTGAGGAATACTAACTCTGTTGCATTAATGCTTCAAAAAAATCATCAAAATGATTCATGGGGGCCTGATTTGCATTTGAAAAATGTTTGAAATTAGAAGCTCATTTGTTTCAGGAATGCAGCTACCTGAGTTCTTTGTCTCAGCAAAGTCACAAAGCCCATATACTCACATTGTATATCTATACTTGCCAATTAATTCTAAACTTGTAGGAAATATGCCCTCTCTTGAAGGATAATTTTTTGAAATCTCTGAGAAATGACATTCTGATTTTACTTCAGCTAAGAAGTTGCAATTCTTCTGAAGATACTCCAAATATAAGACTGAACATTAAGTGTTAATAATTTTTGTGAATTTATACACACCTAAACGTTAAGTACACAAATATTTTATTTGTTTTACAAATGAGGAATAAGTAATTTATAAATTAAGAAGTCACCTATAAAAATAAAAAGATAACAACCCTATCATTTAGCTTATTTTTAAATTACCTGAAAAACAATATTCTACACTCAGTTTCCTTTTTGACCCTGAGTTTTCAAACTGTTACTTCCCCCATATTTCTCAATCCATTTCACTCAGTTGCGCAGTCTTTTAAACCCTGTAACTGTCACACAAAAGTTTCTTTAAAAAAATACTTTAAATGGTTAGCTTATTCAAAGAACACTCCTATAATATAAAAGGAACCTGTGTTAAACACAATAAATTTTTTTTTTTTTTTTTTTTTTTTTTTTTTGAGACGGAGTCTCGCTCTGTCTCCCGGCTGGAGTGCAGTGGCGCGATCTCGGCTCACTGCAAGCTCCGCCTCCCGGGTTCACGCCATTCTCCTGCCTCAGCCTCCTGAGTCGCTGGGACTACAGGCGCCTGCCACCGCGCCCGGCTAATTTTTTGTATTTTTACTAGAGACAGGGTTTCACCGTGGTCTCGATCTCCTGACATTGTGATCCGCCCGCCTCGGCCTCCCAAAGTGCTGGGATTACAGGCGTGAGCCACAAACACAATAAAATTTTAAATGGCTCTAAATCAAGTACATCAAAAGTATACAAGTCTTAAAGGCTTTTTAATACATACTCTTTTCCCATCTGTGTAACCCAACTTGCACATTTCAGCTGCATGTGGTGAATATGCATCATACATTTACTTTAAGAGGTAAGATTTTACTTGCAAAATATATGTGCAAATTAGGGATCCATCAGTTGATGGAAGAGATGGACTCTAGAATATTATTTCTTATGGTTATTACTCCTTTACAAAGCACTTTCATCTCACTTGATCCTCATAAGGAAACTAAGGCTCAGAGTGAGTAGAGCTGGGTTCAGAATCTAGATCTTCTAACACCAAGCCATCTTCTCTTTCCACTGCAGGAAACTGCCTCTTTTGTCAGTGAAATAATAGAAAGATTGTGTTAGTTAAGCGATAACTGTCATTTGTTTGAAAATGTATTTGAGACTAAGCAAATAGCATTTAAACTACTGGCATACAGATGAGATATTGTACTTTTGCGCAATGTTTATGACCTTTGATTAAATTGTAATGTGAAGCTTTTACTAGGTGAATAGTTCATTATGTAGTGGAGGCTTCGTGGTTGTCCATTGAATTGTCACAGCAAAATCTATAAGTTTCTTCAATTCTACAACATAGATCCATATACATTCGATCACTTGGAGACTCTTTTTTTGCTGGTTTTAAAATAACTCAGGTAAATCAGACCTTTACGGAGTACACGGCTAGATGAAAGAATTACTGAACAATCACCTTGAAAATCCAAAGGACTAATATACCCTTAATGTTCCTGACTGATGCACAGAACCTGGGGGAAATCTACAGCAACATACAGGTTGCAACGCTGATGACACAACAGCAATCCTCTCCTCTGCATGGACTTACTGTTGTGTTTTTTTTTTATTATTACTGGAATGGGATTTTAGAAAATAGAAGTTACCTTTGTGTGTGTTTTAGGAAGGTAGAGAAGAATCTGCTCTTTCTCTGAAAAGTGTTTTGACCCCAGGCGGGACCTTGGAAAGGCCAAAACATTAACAGTAGTACTTCTGTTCACTGAAGAGTTATGTTACCTGAAGATAAAATGGTTTTGTCGTGTTTATTATTGTATTTTGTGTTGATGTAAATAAACATGGTAATTTAAACAAGGAACCTCAGAGGGATGATAGTTTCTTTTATTTGCTTGGTACAAAACCCTCTTCTTGGATTTCTGGATTCCTCTGTGACCTGTTCTGACTGCCTTGCTGGTTTTGGTCTGGGGCCAAGGAGAAGAGCAAAAGGAGGCAGTCACAGAAGGCAAGAGACAGCAGGGAGTGGGCCTGGACATCACCATTTTGTAAAGTCAAGTTCTTTAGAGTTAGTGCTATGAACTGAAATGTATCATCTTCCACCCCCAATAGCCCCTGTCCCCCCAAAATTCATGTATTGAAGTCTTAACCCCCAATATCTGAGACTGTAGTTGTGCTTAGAAATAGAGCCTTTAAAGAGATAATTAAAGGCCGGGCATGGTGGCTCATGCCTGTAATCCCAGCACTTTGGGAGGCTGAGGCAGGCAGATCACAAGGTCAGGAGTTCGAGACCAGCATGGCCAACATAGTGAAACCCTGTCTCTACTAAAAATACAAAAATTAGCCAGGTGCAGTGGCAGGCACCTGTAGTCCCAGCTACTCAGGAGGCTGAGGCAGGAGAATCACTTGAACCCAGGAAGTAGAGGTTGCAGTGGGCTGAGACCAGGCCATTGTACTCCAACTTGGGTGACAGAATGAGACTCCGTCTCAAAAAAAAAAAAGAGAGATAATTAAATTAAAATAAGGTGATGGAGTTGGGCCCTGGTCCAGTATGACTGGTATCCTTATAAGAAGCGGAAGTTAGGACTCAGACATAAGGAAAACCATGTGAAGATATAGGGAGAGGGTGGCCAACTACAAGCCAAGGAGAGAGGCCTCGTAAAAAAACAACCCAATTGCCACCTGGACCCTGGACTCCTGGCCCCCAGAACTGAGGGAAAATAAATTCCTGTTGTGGAAGCCCCCTAGTCTGTGGTGCCTGCTGCAGCAGCCTGAGCACACTCACGCAGTCAGGGAGTGTATTCTTCTGCACATCCATTTGTTAGGTATCATGGTGCCATGCTTATCTTCTGAATCCGGAAAATTAAGCACAGAGAGACCAAATGCTGGCAAAAAGAGTCAATTTAATCCCTTTTTAAAGGCCCATTTCTGACAAAAGGACAGGCAAAGTCAAATCAAGAGTACTTGTATTCTGAAACACACTGTCTTTTGTAAACTAAAGGCCAAATGTCTGAAAATAGAGAGACTGCTTCCATTTGGAACAGCACCAAGAGAGTCCCTTCTCTTCTTAATTTTTCCATCTGGGAGGCGGAATTCTTGTGTCTTCTAGCAGCTATCACAATTCCTGACACAGTAGCAACTCAATAAATTCATTCAACAAATATTTATTGAATGCCTTGCATATGCCAAATACTGTTCTTATGATTACGGATATAGTGAACAATGAGCAAAACAAGTAATCTCTATGCTTCCAAATGAGAGAGAAAATAATAAACCAGTAAATATACATTATCAGGGTCCTGGACCCAGTTTGTGCAGACCCCAGATCCACTTGGCCCCACCTGCCTTCCAGGCCTATGCCGGGAGTTACCCCTGCACAGTCCCCTTGGTAGTAAAACCCTAACTTCTTCCTAATTCCTCACAGGTTGAGGAGCTGCTGCAATTCCTGTGCCCAAGTCCAGAATGGCTTCCCTAGCTGCTGCCCCAAGGGACCACATAACACAACAGGAAGGTTCAAGGATTCAACACTCTGAAGAAGGAATGTAGATCCATAAGAGACAGAGATGGGAAGGAACCAGTAGATGAACGGGAGCTGAGCCACCAGCAATGTCTTCTGGGGAAGCAGTGGCCAGCTTCCCAATGCCTCATCTTGTATCTCCATTCCTGCATTAGCTGCCTCCCTGCCCTTTTTCACTGGGATAGCACCCCCCAATAAAACATTAGCACATAACCTTGCTTGGGTTCTTATTATATAAGGAGCCTGGACTAAGACTGTCTAACAGTCCTAAGAACTAACAGAAAATAAAGCAGGACAAAAAACGACACAATGCCCTGTGAGGGTGCACCCTTAGAGTCGTAATTTCTTTTATTTATTTATTTTTTGAGACAGAGTCTCACTCTGTCGCCCAAAATGGAGTGCAGTGGCATGATCTCAGCTCACTGCAATTTCCGCCTCCCAGGAAAGTGAATCCAAAAGTGAATCACTCTAGACTGGGCAAAGGGTAGAAAACTTGATCTTCTATCTTTCTCATTTGGTTTCACAACCAGCAAGGGAGCAGCATGGCACCCCAGAAGTTTTGCATCCCATGAGCTCTCCTGGAGGTAGGCCCTGGGAGATGCCTGGCAGTCAAAGGCACAGATTTGACCGCCACTACCTCACCTGCCACTCTTTGGTGTCATTGACATGGCAAGACTTCACAAATCCCACAGAGGATCTAGTTCAGTTTGAAATTTTAATCTGATCTTTGCAATTTCCAGGTATGTATTTTATGAAAGAACTTACTGCTCAAATAGTATTTACTTTCTGGCCTAAAATGCATTTACATTTATGGTCCTACATATCAATCAATCCTGTTCCAAGTCAATATCCAAAGCTCTCGTATCAAGGAACTCTGTTGTTTGTCAATAACTGGCCCAATGAAAAGTTTATTTTTTTAATCCAGTTGACTCTGCTATACATGATATAGATGTGTGTGTATGTGTATACATAAATACATACATATATGTTTCTTGTTTCAACATTAAAGAGCTTGCAGTGCTAATAAAAATTAGGGTTAACTGCAAGTTGTGCACATGTACCCTAGAACTTAAAGTATAATAATAATAACAAAAAATAAAAATAAATAAATCAAAAGCTCAAAAAAATTAGGGTTTAAGGAAAAACATTAGATGAATTAATTTTAACAGATTTTAATTGAGCAGTTCACAAATCGGGCAGTTCCTCAACCAGAGTAGGTTCAGAGTGACTCTGGCAGTTCTGTGTGGTCAGAGAGGATCTATGGACAGAAAAGGGAAAGTGAGATACAGAAAACAGAAGTGACAGGCAGAAACAGCCAGATTGGTTACAGCCATGCATTTGCCCTATTTGAACACGATTTGAACAGGTGGCCGCCTACAAGTGGTTGAAGTATGGCTTCTGTGATGGGCTGAGACTTGGCTACTCATTACAAGAGTAAGTTACAGTCTGTTTCCACACCCAGTTAGGTTACATCATTATATATGGAGAAACCTTTAGACCAAATTTACCAAGAGGCAGATTTAAGCTAAACCTAATTTAACTTAAGGTAACACCTACTGTTCTATGTACATTATACATGTTAACTCATTCAGAGCTCACAACAACCCTATGGGGGGGTATTATTTTTATCTCCTATTTTACAAGTGAGGAAACTGAGGCACAGAGATGTTAAGTAAAGTCCCCAAGTCACACAGCCTAACAGACTTTGAAGTGTCAAAGATAAACAAAGCCAGACACCACTTAAGGTAGAAACAACAGACTTTAATCAGTAATATGCTATTGCAATAGGGAAGAGCCCAGCATTAAGTGAACTCAACTTCCATTTATATGAAGCTTACTGAGCATTTTATTTTATTTTACTTTATTTTTATAATTTTAAGTTTTTGTGGGTACATAGTAGAGGTATATATTTAGGGTGTACAGGAGATGTTTTGATACAGGCGTACAGTGAGTAATAATCATATCAGGGTAAATGGGGTACCCATCACCTCAAGCATTTAGTCTTTCTTTGTGTTACAAACAATCCAATTATACTCTTTTAGTTATTTTGAAATGTACAATAAATTATGGTTCACCGTAGTCACCCTGTGGTGCTATCAAATACTACATCTTATTCATTCTATCTAACTATATTGTTTGTACTCATTAACCGTCACTCCTTCCTCTCCCTGCCCCCTCTACTGCCCTTCCCAGCCTCTGGTAACCATCCTTTTACTTTCTATCTCCATGAGTTCAATTGTTTTACTTTTTAGCTCCCATAAATAAATGAGAACATATGAAGTTTGTGTTTCTGTGCCTGGCTTATTTAACATAATGACCTCCAGTTCCATCCATGTTGTTGCAAATGACAGGATCTCATTTTTTTTATGGCTGAATGTAGTACTCCATTACGTGTATGTACCATATCTTCCTTAGCCATTCATCTGTTGATGGACACAGGTTGCTTCCAAATTTTGGCTATTGTGAACAGTGCTACAATAAACATGGGAGTGCAAATATCTCTTTGATATACTCATTTCCTTTCTTTTGGGCATATACCTAAGAGTGGGATTGCTGGATCATATGTAGCTCTATTTTTAGTTGTTTGAGGAACCTTCAAACTGTTCTCCATAGTGGTTGTACTAATATACACTCCCACCAACAGCATATGAGGGTTCCCTTTTCTCCACATCCTTGCCAGCACTTGTGGCCTGTCTTTTAGATAAAAGCCATTTTAACTGGGATGAGATGATATTTCATTGTAGTTTTGATCTGCATTTCTCTGATGATTAGTGATGTTGAGCACATCTTCATATACCTGTTTGCCATTTGCATGTCTTCTTTTGAGAAATGTTTATTCAGATCTTATGTCCATTTTAAAATCAGATTTTTTTTCCCCATAGAGTTGTTTGAGCTCCTTATATAATCGGGTTATGAATCCCTTGTCAGATAGATAGTTTGCAAAAAATTTTTTCCATATTGTAGCTCGTCTCTTCACTTTGTTGACTGTTTCCTTTGTTGTGCGGAAGCTTTTTTTTTATTTTTTTATTTTTATTTTTTTGACACAGGGTCTTGCTCTGTTGCCCAGGCTGGAGTGCAGTGGCACAAACTCGGCTCACTGCAACCTCCGCCTCCCAGGTTCAAGCAATTCTCCTGCCTCAGCCTCCCAAGTAGCTGGGATTACAGGTGCCCGCCACCACACCCGGTTAATTTTTGTATTTTAGTAGAGACAGGGTTTCACCATGTTGGCCAGGCTGTTCTTGAACTCTTGACCTCAGGTGATCTCTGTCAGCCTTGGCTTCCCAAAGTGCTGGGATTACAGGCGTGAGCCACTGTGCCTTTTAACTTGATGTGCTCCCCATTTGTCCATTTTTGCTTTAGATGCCTGTGTTTGTGGAGTATTACTCAAGAAATCTTTCCCCATTCCAATGTCTTGGAGAGTTTCCCCAACATTTTCTTGTGGTATTTTCATAGTCTGAGATCTGAGATTTAAGTCTGTAATCCATTTTGATTTGATTTTTGATGTCCAATTTTCCCAGCACCATTTATTTTGAAGAGACTGTTCTTTTGTCGACAATGTTCTTGGCAGCTTTGTCAAAAATGATTTCACTCTAGATGTATGGATTTGTTTCTGGGTTCATGTATTAGTTCATTCTCACATTTCTGTAAAGAAATGCCTGAGATTGGGTAATTTATAAAGAAAAGAAGTTAAATTGCCTCACAGTTATGCAGCCTGTACAGCAAGCATGGGCACCTCTGCTTCTGGGGAGGCCTGAGGGAGCTCTTACTCATGGCAGAAAGCAAAGCAGACGTCTTACATGGCAGGAGCAGGGAGTGGGGAGGTGCCACTTTTAAAACAACCAGCTCTCATGATTACTCACTCATTCACTATCATGAGAACAAAAATCTATACGCCAACAGCAAGCAATTTTATTTGTAGCTATTTATTTCTTTTTCAGATTGCTTGCTGTGGCATATGGATTTTTATATGTTGGCATACTGATTTTTGTATGTTGACTTTGTATCCTGACACTTTACTGAATATATCAGTTCTAATAGTTTTTTGATGGAGTCTTTAAGTTTTTTCAAATATAAGATCATATAATCTGCAAACAGGATAATTTGACTACTCTCTTTCCAATTTGATGGTCCTTTATTTCTTTCTCTTGTCTGATTTCTCCAGCTAGAACTTCCAGTAATATATTAAATTACAGTGGTGAAAGTGGGCATCCTAGTCATGTTCCATATCTTAGAGGAAAGGTTTTCAGTTATTCTCCATTAAGTGTGATACTAGCTGTGGGTCTGTCATATATGATATTCATTGTGTTGAGGTATGTTCCTTCTATACAAAACTTTTTGAGAGTTTTTATCATGAAGTTGAATTTTATTAAATGCTTTTTCAGCATCAATTGAAATGGTCATATGGTTTTTGTCCTTCATTCTGTTGATATAGTGTATCACATTGATCAATGTACATATGTTAAACCATCCTTGCATCCATGGGATAAATTCCACTTGGTCATGATGAATGATATTTCTAATGTGTTGTTGAATTCTGTTTGCTACTATTTTGTTGAGGATTTTCACATCAATGTTAATCAAAGATATTGGCTTGTAGTTTTCTTTTTTTGATGTTGCTTTGATTTGGGGATCAAATTAATATTGAACTGATAGAATGAGGTTGAAAGTATTCCCTCTTCCTCTATTTTTTGACATAGTTTGAGTAAGACGGTATTAGGTTTTTGGTTTTTTTTTTTTAATGTTTGGTAAAATTCAGCAGTGAAGCCATTGGATCACAGGCTTTTCTTTGCTGAGATACTTTTTATTATGGCTTCAATCTTGTTACTTGTAATTGGTCTGTTCAGGTTTTGAATTCCTTCATGGTTCAATCTTGGTAGGTTGTATGTGTCTAGGAATGTATCCATTTCTTCTAGGGTTTCCAATTTATTGGCACATAGTTACTCATAGTAGCCTCTAATGATCCTTTGAATTTCTGCAGTATTGGTTGTAATGTCTCCTTTTTCATCTCTGATTTCATTTATTTTTGGTCTTTTCCCTTTTTTTCTTAGTCTGGCTAGAGGTTTGCCAGTTTTATTTATCTTTGCCAAAAAAATATTTTCATTTTGTTGATCTTTTGTATTGTTTTCTTCGTTTCAATTTCATTTCTTTCTGCTCTGATCTTTATTATTCCTTTTCTTCTAATTTTGAGTTTGGTTTGCTCTTGCTTTTCCAGTACTTTGAGATGCATCATTGGGTTGGTTGTTTATTGAAGTTTTTCCAATTTTTTGATGTAGGCACTTATAACCATAAGCTTTCCTCTTAGTAGTGCTTTTGTTGCCCCCATGAGCCAATCACCTCCCACTGGGCTCCACTTCCAACATTGAGGATTACAATTCAACATGAGATTTGGGTGGAGACACAGATACAACCCGTATCAGGTTTTGATATGTTGTGTTTCTGCTATCAATTCTTTCAAGAAAATTTTCAATTTCCTTCTTAATTTCTTCATTAACTCACTGGTCATTCAGGAGCATATTATTTAATTCCCATGTGTTTATATAGTTCTTAAAATTCCTCTTGTTACTGATTTTTAGTGTTATTCCACTGTGGTCAGAGAAGATATTTGATGTAATTTTTTTTTTAATGTTGTGAGACTTGTTTTGTGGCCTAACATGTAGTCTGTCCTTGAGGATAATCCATGTGTTGAAGAAAAGAATGTGTATTCTTTGCAGCCATTGGATGAAACGTTCTGTATATCTATTAGGTCCATTTGGTCTATAGTGAAAATTAAGTCTGATGTTTCTTTGTTGACTTTCTGTCTGGAAGATCCATCCGATGTTGAAAGTGGGGTGTTGAAATCTCCAGGTATTATTGTATTGGGATCTATCTTTCTCTTTAGTTCTAATAGTATTTGCTTTATACATCTGGGTGCTCCAGTGTTGGGTGCATGTATATTTATAATTGTTATATCTTTTGCTAAATTGATGCCTTTATCATTTTATAATGACCTTCGTTGTCCCTTTTTATAGTTTTTGTCTTGAAATCTATTTTGTCTGATGTAAACATAGCTACTCCTGCTCTTTTTTGGTTCTCATTTGCATGGGATAACATTTTTCATCCCTTTATTTTTAGTCTATGTATGTTTTATAGGTGAAGTGTGTATCTTGTAGGTAACAAATCACTGGGTCTTATTTTTTATCCATTCAACCATGCTATGTCTTTTGATAGGTGAGGTTAGTCCACTTAATATTCAATGTTATTATTAAGTAAGGACTTGCTGCTATTATTTTGTTACTTGTTTTGTAGTCTTCTCTTCCTTCCTGTCTTCCCTTTAGTGAAGATGATTTTTCTCTGGTGGTATAAACTTCTTGCTTTTGATTTTTTGTGTATCTGTTGTATTTTTTTTTGAGATTATCATGAGACTTGCAAATAATATCTTATAACTCATTATTTTAAACTGACAAGAATTTAACATTGATTGCATAAAGAAACTAATTAATTAACAAAAAGAAAACTAATTTAAAAATCTCTATATTTTGACTTTGTTCCCCCTTTTTTCTAATTTTGTGTTGTTTCTATTTATATTTTATTGTACTATCTCTGTCTTGAAAAGTTGTAGTTATTATTTTTGATTATTCATCTTTTAGTCTTTCTACTCAAGATATGACTAGTTTACACACTACAATTACAGTATTACAATTTTCTGTTTTTCTATGTATTTACTCTTACCAGCAAGTTTTGTATGTTTAAACAATTTTTTGTTGCTTATCAACATCCTTTATTTTGAGATTGAAGAACTCTCTTTAGCATTTTTTTTATTATTATTATACTTTAAGTTCTACGGTACATGTGTACAATGTGCAGGTTTGTTACATATGTACACATGTGCCGTGTTGGTGTGCTGCACCCATTAACTCATCATTTACATTAGGTATATCTCCTAATGCTATCCCTCCCCCACCCCACCACCACACAACAGGCCCCAGTGTGTGATATTCCCCTTCCTGTGTCCAAGTATTCTCATTGTTCAATTCCCACCTATAAGTGAGAAAATGTGGTGTTTGGTTTTTTGTCCTTGCGATTGTTTGCTGAGAATGATGGTTTCCAGCTTCATCCACAGCTTCATCCATGTCCCTACAAAGGACATGAACTTATCCTTTTTTATGGCTGCATAGTATTCCATGTGTATATGTGCCACATTTTCTTAATCCAGTCTATCATTGACGGACATTTGGGTTGGTTCCAAGTTTTTGCTATTGTGAATAGTACCGCAATAAACATACGTATGCATGTGTCTTTATAGCAGCATGATTTATAGTCCTTTGGGTATATACCCAGTAATGGTATGGCTGAGTCAAATGGTATTTCTAGTTCTAGATCCTTGAGGAATCACCATACTGTCTTCCACAATGGTTGAACTAGTTTACAGTCCCACCAACAGTGTAAAAGTGTTCCTATTTCTCCACATCCTCTCCAGCACCTGTTGTTTCCTGACTTTTTAATGATCGCCATTCTAACTAGTGTGAGATGGTATCTCATTGTGGTTTTGATTTGCATTTCTGTGATGGCCAGTGATGATGAGCATTTTTTTATGTGTCTCTTAGCTGCATAAATGTCTTCTCTTGAGAAGTGCCTGTTCATATCCTTTGCCCACTTTTTGATGGGGTTGTTTGATTTTTTCTTGTAAATTTGTTTAAGTTCTTTGTCAATTCTGGATATTAGCCCTTTGTCAGATGGGTAGATTGTAAAAATTTTCTCCCATTCTGTAGGTTGTCTGTTTACTCTGATGGTAGTTTCTTTTGCTGTGCAGAAGCTCTTTAGTTTAATTAGATCCCATTTGTCAATTTTGGCTTTTGTTGCCATTACTTTTGGTGTTTTAGTCATAAAGTCCTTGCCCATGCCTATGTCCTGAATGGTATTTCCTAGGTTTTCTTCTGGGGTTTTTATAGTTTTGGGTCTAATATTTAAGTCTCTAATCCATCTTGAATTAATTTTTGCATAGGGTATAAGGAAGGGATCCAGTTTTAGCTTTCTACTTATGGCTAGCCAGTTTTCCCAGCACCATTTATTAAATAGGGAATCCTTTCCCCATTTCTTGTTTTTGTCAGATTTGTCAAAGATCAGATGGTTGTAGATGTGTGGTGTTATTTCTGGGAGCTCTGTTCTGTTCCATTGGTCTAGATACCTGTTTTGGTACCAGTACCATGCTGTTTTGGTTACTGTAGCCTTGCAGTATAGTTTGAAGTCAGGTAGCATGATGCCTCCAGCTTTGTTCTTTTGGCTTAGGACTGACTTGGCTATGCGGGCTTTTTTTTTGGTTCCATATGAATGTTAAAGTAGTTTTTTCCAATTCTGTGAAGAAAGTCATTGGTAGCTTGATGGGGATGGCATTGAATCTATAAATTACCTTGGGCAGTATGACCATTTTCACAATATTGATTCTTCCTATCCATGAGCATGGAATGGTCTTCCATTTATTTGTGTCCTCTTTTATTTCCGTGAGCAATGGTTTGTAGTTCTCCTTGAAGAGGTCCTTCACATCCCTTGTAAGTTGGATTCCTAGGTATTTTGTTCTATTTGAAGCAATTGTGAATGGGAGTTCACTCATGATTTGGCTCTCTGTTTGTCTGTTATTTGTGTATAAGGATGCTTGTGATTTTTGCACGTTAATTTTGTATCCTGACTTTGCCGAAGTTGCTTATCAGCTTAAGATTTTGGGCTGAGATGATGGGGTTTTCTAGATATACAATCATGTCATCTGCAAACAGGGACAATTTGACTTCCTCTTTTCCTAATCGAATACCATTTATTTCTTTCTCCTACCTGATTGCCCTGGCCAGAACTTCCAGTACTATGTTGAATAGGAGTGGTGAGAAGGGGCATCTCTGTCTTGTGCCAGTTTTCAGAGGGAATGCTTCCAGTTTTTGCTCATTCAATATGATACTGGCTGTGGGTTTGTCATAAATAGCTCTTATTATTGTGATATACGTCCCATCAATACCTAGTTTATTGAGAGTTTTTAAGATGAAGGCCTGTTGAATTTTTTTCGAAGGCCTTTTCTGCATCTATTGAGATAATCATGTGGTTTTTGTCTTTGGTTCTGTTTATATGCTGGATTACGTTTATTGATTTGCGCATGTTGAACCAGTCTTGCATCCCAGGGATGAAGCCCACTTGATCATGGTGGATAAGCTTTTTGATGTGCTGCTGGATTAAGTTTGCCAGTATTTTATTGAGGATTTTTGCATCGAAGTTCATCAGGGATATTGGTCTAAAATTCTCTTTTTTTTGTTGTGTCTCTGCCAGGCTTTGGTATCAGGATGATGGTGGCCTCATAAAATGAGTTAGGGAGGATTCCCTCTTTTTCTATTGATTGGAATAGTTTCAGAAGGAATGGTACCAGCTCCTCCTTGTACCTCTAGTAGAATTCGGCTGTGAATCCATCTGGTCCTGGACTTTTTTTGGTTGGTAAGCTGTTAATTATTGCCTCAATTTCAGAGCCTGTTATTGGTCTATTCGGAGATTCAACTTCTCGGTTTAGTCTTGGGAGGGTGTATGTGTCCAGGAATTTATCCATTTCTTCTAGATTTTCTGGTTTATTTGTGTAGAGGTGTTTACAGTATTCTCTGATGGTAGTTTTTGTTTCTGGGGGATCAGTGGTCATATTCCCTTTATCATTTTTTTATTGCATCTATTTGATTCTTCTCTCTTTTCTTCTTTATTAGTCTTGCTAGCAGTCTATCAGTTTTGTTGATCTTTCCAAAACACCAGCTCCTGGATTCATTGATTATTTGAAAAGTTTTTTTGTGTCTCTATCTCCTTCAGTCCTGCTCTGATCTTAGTTATTTCTTGCCTTCTGCTAGCTTTTGAATGTGTTTGCTCTTGCTTCTCTAGTTCTTTTAATTGTGTTGTTAGGGTGTCAATTTTAGATCTTTCCTGCTCTCTCTTGTGGGCATTTAGTGTTACAAATTTCCCTCTACACACTGCTTTAAATGTGTCCCTGACATTCTTGTATGTTGTGTGTTTGTTCTCATTGGTTTCAAAGAACATCTTTATTTCTGCCTTCATTTCGTTAAGTACCCAGCAGTCATTCAGGAGCAGGTTGTTCAGTTTCCATGTAGTTGAGCGGTTTTTAGTGAGTTTCTTAATCCTGAGTTCTAGTTTGATTGCACTGTGGTCTGAGAGACAGTTTGTTATAATTTCTGTTCTTTTACATTTGCTGAGGAGTGCTTTACTTCCAACCATGTGGTCAATTTTGGAATAAGTGCAATGTGGTGCTGAGAAGAATGTATATTCTCTTGATTTGGGGTGGAGAGTTCTGTAGATGTCTATTAGGTCTGCATGGTGCAGAGCTGAGTTCAATTCCTGCATATCCTTGTTAACTTTCTGTCTCGTTGATTTGTCTAATGTTGATAGTGGGGTGTTAAAATATCCCATTATTATTGTGTGGGAATCTAAGTCTCTTTATAGGTCTCTAAGGACTTGCTTTATGAATCTGGGTGCTCCTGTATTGGGTGCATATATATTTAGGATAGTTAGCTCTTCTTGTTGAATTGATTCCTTTTCCATTATGTAATGGCCTTCTTTGTCTTTTTTTATCTTTATTGGTTTAAAGTCTGTTTTATCAGAGACTAGGATTGCAACCCTGGCTTTTTTTTTGTTTTCCATTTGCTTGGTAGATCTTCCTCCATCCCTTTATTCTGAGCCTATGTGTGTCTCTGCACGTGAGATGGGTCTCCTGAATACAGTACACTGATGGGTCTTGACTCTTTATCCAATTTGCCAGTCTGTGTTTTTTAATTGGAGCATTTAGCCCATTTACATTTAAGGTTAATATTGTTATGTGTGAATTTGATCCTGTCATTATGGCTGGGAATGTATTGAGTCACACTTGAAGCTAACACGGCTTTGAGCCTTACCCAGTGTCCATGGCAAGTGCTGCCTGGCTACCACTGTTGATAATTCAAGGCCCAAAATCTCTTTAGTCAGCAGTTGATGAATCCTTTAAGGATTGGGTCCTTCCCTTCAAGGCAGCAGGTACCCTTCTGGCCCAGGGTATGTCTAGAAATGTTGGTCAGGAGCTAGGCCCTGGAATGGGGGCCTCACAACTCTCCCTAGTACCCTATCCTATCATAGCTGTGCTGATATATATGTTGTGAGACAAAGTTATCTTTATCCTTCCTTCTCATCTCCTCAAGCAGAGGTAAGGAGTCTCTCCTGGAGCTGTGAGCTGCACTGCCTGAGGTTGGGGGAGGGGTGGCACAAGCACTCCCTTGGCTATTCCAGCTGATGTATCATTGAATTGTATGTCCCCCAAGTTCCCTGGCCCTGAGCTCAGCCCAGCTCCAGGACTTGCCCAGAAACTGCAGTCCTTGTTGTGTAGACTGCCTTTCAAGTTTATTTAGGGTCCCAGAGCACTTTAGCCTAAGGTAGTAGAGCTTGCTGGAACTCAGGTTCTGAGTGCTGGCATGGGCAATTCCCCTCTGTCTAGAGCTGTAAATGCTCCTTCCACAGGCGGCAGCTGAATTCTGCACTGCATTGATTTCCACTGTGACAGGAAGCACTGAGTTCCAATGCAAAGTTCCACAATCACTGCACTCTTCTACCCCCAAATGTACAGATTCTCTGTCTGTACCATGAGGCTGCTGCCAGAGGATGGGACAGGGATGGCATTAGCAATTCAAGACTGTCTTTTCTACTCTCTTCACTGCTTCTTTCAATGATATGAGCTTTAAACTAGGTACTGTGATCACTCACCTGATTTTTGTTCTTATGTAGATGCATTTTTTGTGTGGAGAGTTTTTCATTTTGATGTCCCTTCCGCTATCCTGCTCCACCTCAGTTACTGGGCATTTTAAAGGGAGAGGAGGAAATCCAGTGGGGAGTGAGTGGAGGCTCAGGAGAGTCGGAGAAGTGAAAAATTACAAAAAGTGAGAAGGAGGTTTGGTCCATGTGAAATCCGTCTGAGTTTATTAACTGGTATTTATGGAAGTTAGGCTTCTACTCTCCCACAGAGGCTGGAGGACAAGTCCTATCTTCAGGCATCGGCTGGAACAAACAGTAAATTCTTTTGGTAGCCTTGAGTTTTGTCGGACAGGCACTTGAAGAGGGGTAAGGTCAGGGTCATCTTAGGGATGCAGACTTGAGTTACTAAAAATGGTGTTAGTGTTTTGTTCAAGTCTTTTTTTTTTTTTTTGACAGGGTCTCACTCTGTTGCCCAGGCTGGAGTGCAGTGGTGCTATCTCAGCTCACTGCAACCTCCGCCTCCTGGGCTCAAATGATCATCCCACCTCAACCTCCCAAGTAGCTGAGACAACAGGCATGCACCACCAAACCTCATGAATTTTCGTATTTTTTGCAGAGATGGGGTTTTACCCATGTTGCCCAGGCTGGTTTCATACTCCAGGAAGGAAGCAATCCACCCACTTCAGCCTCCCAAAGTGCTGGGATTACAGGTGTGAGCCATTGTGCCCTGCCCTTTTAAGTCTTTATAGGCCGAAGTTGAGGCCCAGTTGAAAAGAGAGGTCAGAGAAGACTGGCTAGAGTTTGGTCAAGGAGAAAATATTTGAATCCAAGCAACCTAGATTTGGAATGCATGCTCTTAATCACTATGCTATACCATCTTATAAATGCCCAGTTAAAGACGTAATAACGACACAAGCCACCATTTATTGATTATCTGCTATAACCAGCATTATGCAAAGCATATTTCAGTCCCTGACTAAATATGATCAGATATATAATATGTTTTGCATAATGCTGGTTGCAGCAAATAAACAATAAACAAACAGTACATGCATCTTATCATAGATCATATTTAAATGTTTCCCCTATTCTTTAGAAACTGAGCCTCAAAAAGCTTAAGGGATTTGCCAAGAGTAACTGAGTCTGTAAATTACAAAAGTGGAATTTGAACCTGAGCACCTCTCACACCAAAATCCTCAGTCTTAAACCCTGTTCTATAGTGATAGTCTCTTCTAGAGCTCACCTTGGCTTTGTCCCTTCTTTTGTATAAAATGAGAGGTGCTACTTTCTGCCCCTTGGTACTAAACATCTTAAGTTGCTTTTCCAGATACAGTCATGGATTTGCACTGATCCATGTGAACCTAACTGCCTGAGAGTTAAGTTAATACACCTGAGAACTGGGTTGGGGAAATGTTCTGCTCAGTTCTCATTCAATAGCCCTGTCTGTCACTCTTTAAACCAGATGGGGACTGCTACTATGCACATATGTGTGAAGTTTTATCTCAATATCATGAGTCCTAGGGATGGGGAAATTGAGGTTGTTTTGAGGTAGGGGTCTCAGCATGTCAAGGAATCTGTTCTTGGCAGCAAAAACTTCCATATCCATACTGACATTTTCTAGAAATGTTGCTCTTTTATGCTCACTTGGGTAGAAGTGTTGTCTGAAAGTTCTCTTCCCACAATATCCTTGCAGAGTTCACACACTGCTGTCCTGATGGTTCCCCTTCTTCCCTTTGGGGGCTGGTACTAGTGGAAGCAAATACTCAGCAGAAGGGGCCCCGCCTGCTTGACATGAGAGAATTGGAGGAAAAAGTGGACAACGTGCCAAAGCCAGGATGCCCTGCTTTGCTAGATGATTAATTAGAAGATGGAGACAAGGGTAAGAATGAGGGTGTGGGTGATGGCAAATGTAGCCAGAAAATATTAATGACCATGCAAGGAAGGTTCTCCAATATGGGTAATTCTGAAGCCCTTGTCTTTACTTTCTTTTTTTTTTCTCCCCTCAGAACAAGCTACTGGAGATACAAATTGGGATAAGTCTTTTTAAAATTGAAAATGGTTATCATTTAGTAGTTTTTTAAGAGATCTTCTTAGGCTACATTACATAAAGTACTCTGAATTCAAGGTGTAATTGCCTTTATGAAATGTCTTAACAAAACACACATATACACACGCATTTTAATGCTATCAATAAACAACAGTTTTTTCATAATTTTCTCTTTCATTAATAACTATTTTTGCACCATGTTTTTCTTTTAAAATAAAAAATTATGCCTCTTTTAGTTGTTCATCTCCTATAAGAAATAACTATACTCTACTATATTCTCTATAAAATACTATTAGTGGGATAATGAAAATTTAAATTAAATAAACTGTTAAATGTATTTTGCTTGCTTAGTTTTAGTACATTGAATATCCATTTCATCGTTTTCTAGAAGTATATCATATTTTGGAACCTTTGTTTATCAAAGTGATGGAATTGGAGATAAAAGATATAAATAAAAGAAGATTGAAAACACTGAGAATAATAAAAGATACGAACTTGTCATAGAGGCAAAAAATAAAATATATGATGTTTCTCTCTGAGGCTTCCTTGGTCTTAGCCACACATGTTCAGTCAGTGTTTGATTTAATCAAATTTAATATCCATTTGTAGAGACAACCAACACACGCTTTAATAAAGCTTTATAATTCATTCAACAACCTGAAAATAGTTCCAGTTCCAGAGAAACCCAGGGAAGCACCCAATATAATGTCATCCTATAGTTGCAGAGCAACTTTCTCAGCACAAAGTTATCATTTTAATTCCTTGGCTTAGAATTAGTCTAAGATTAAGATAATTAGCCTTAGAATTAGATAATTTAGTAACCGATTATAAATATGCATGTCTTAACTTCACATACTAAGTTCACAGGGGAGAGATAGCAATCTGATGGACACTCCTGTTCTCAGCTTGGTTCTGTGTTCTATAAGTACTGCATATATCCTCACCGATTCCCTAGAGTCATTGTGAGGATTAAATGAAATAACATTTTCAAGTATTTGACCTAATATGCTCAATAAATGGTAGCTGCATTCATTAACTGAGTGCCTCTAATAATCATCCTCTTAGAAAAAAAGCAGAGTACCCAAGGTTGGGGGTCTAGGTATGATTGGAGAACTGGTGAAGGGGGAAGGTACAACAGAAGACAAGTTTTAAAGAACCATTAGGTGCATGAAAAACAGTAACATTAATACCATGAGTTAGATCAGGGGTTCCCAATCTCCAGGCTGCACAGAAGGAGGTGAGTGGCAGGCAAGCTAAAAAAGCTTCATCTGTATTTACAGCCACTCCCCATTGCTTGCATTACTGCCTGAGCTCGACCTCCTTTCAGATCAGTAGTAGCCTTAGATTCTCATAGGAGTAGGAACCCTATTGTGAACTGCATATGCGAGGGATCTAGGTTGTACACTCCTTATGAGAATCTAATGCCTGATGATCTGTCACTGTCTCCCATCACTGCCAGATGGGACCGTCTAGTTGCAGGAAAACAAGCTCAGGTATCCCACTGATTCTACAGTATGGTGAACTGTATAATTATATATTACAATGTAATAATAGTAGAAATAAAGTGCACAATTAATGTGATGCACTTGAATCATCCTGAAACCATCCCCTTGGCCAGTCTGTGGAAAAATTGTCTTCCATGAAACTGTTCCCTGGTGCCAAAAATGTTGGGGACCTCAGAGTTAGATAACTCAGAACAAGGGTTGTATTGTAAGAGGAGAATGCTGGTTCTGGGTAAATATGGTGGCAGTTCCTTAAACTACACCTCAAAAGAACTATATATAAACTAAAATCTGACCTACTGAACTCTTGGGGCCCAAGCAATACTAATGTGGGGCCCTTTTGAGACAAGTAGAGTACAGAAGAGGAGACCTGCTTCCAAATGGCTAAAAATAAGATGAGTCTGTCAGCTCAGAAGGCAGAGCATCAAGCTGTGGACTGGAGTTGAGTGGCTTCAGTGGAGCAGGGACCTGCCAATGCTGCAGGTTGAGCAGAAGCCTAGAGACAGGCAGGCACAGGGAACACAGTGGGCCACTGAAACCTTGGGAGGGGCCTAAAGGCAGGCGCTCAGCACATGCCATGAAAGGTGGGGCAGCGTTCTGAGCCTGGGCATGGAGCTATGGAGGCTGCCAAGGAAGTAGCTGCCTAAAGAAGCACTGACAAGCTGCCATGAGGGCATGTGAGGTGCCCCCTGAGTATCCCCAGATACTAGAGGTGAGTGTGAGCACTGGAAGGGGCCCCTCAAATCTTCCAGGGACTGCAGTAAGTAACACAGGCCACGAAATTCAGGTCTGAATGTTAAAAAGACTGTTTATTCCCACTGGGCACTGACACTTGGAAAGGTTTGGGACTCAAAGGACAGAAATATTTGATATGAAGGTAGACAAAGGAAAACCAATTTAAAGTAACATTTCTCAAATTAACATCTGTAGACCCTTAAAGGTCATTGCTGAATTCTAAGAGTAATTTTACAATCATGCAGCTTATTCAGTCCTTTCCTTAGCCAGTCCTCCCAGAGGGACAGTACACCAAACAAATCTCAAGTTTTTCAGGGAAGTAGGATGGCGGTGGGAAAATAAGGAGAAAGGAGTAGGGGAATTATGTAGGTCATGAGGACCTACGGGCAAAAATAAGAGTACTGATGGAAATAACAAAGCCACAACTATTATGATAAATAACAAGCATAAGTGACAGATTCCAGATTTCATTTTTTAAGAAACTAAAACAAGCCAGGACCAGTTCAGATTTGGGTTTAGCCTTTCTGAAAATAACCACTCTTACTAACAAACAGGAATTTACCTGACTAGAATGCACAAGTCAAAACAGAAATTTACTAAAAAGAGATGCATAGATTTTCTGTAGCTCACACAGGTGAGTCACACAACTCTCTCTGGGAATACAATTAAGGACAAAGGAGCAGGGAAAAATTCCAGAAGGCAGAGTATTTCATCACACTAAGGGAGTGGAATGTTTTAGAAAGTACTGCTACGCCACCTGTGATTTAGTTTAAGCATGGCATGCCTTTATCCAGCCTATAAGGTAGAAGTGTACCACCCTGATTTGGAAATTAAAGTACTCTGAAAGCAAAATCACTCAGAGAGTGAAAAGTCAGCTCAAAAGGAAGTCATTAACCATTTTCAGAAACAACCCAAGAGACCATCTTTGAATAAGAGATTTAGGGAGATTTGGAAACCCACAAATATAATTAAGGCAAAAAGAATGGGATTGAGATGTGATTTGCCACAAGAAAGCCCCAAGATGATTGACATTTTCTACCATACAGTCTGAGGAAAGACAGTGTCAGTGGAAAGCAAAGGTCTTCATGGAGCTTAGAAAAGGAAAGGTAAAAGTAGACCCTGGACCAAATGGAGTTTATTCCAGAAATGCAGGGTTTGTTTAACATACAAAATGAATAAGATAATTCACTATATTAACAAACTGAAAAGAAAATTCATATGATCATCTCATAGATGCAGAAGCAGCATTTGACAAAATCCAACATCCATTCCTGATAAAACTTCTCATCAAACTAGGAATAGAAAGGACCCTCCTTAAGTTGATAAAGGACAGCTACAAAACTTTAGGGTTAACATGCTAACCATCCTAGCTACTACTAGAGGTTCTAGCTGGTACAATCAGGCAATAAATAAAATAGATTAGAAAGAAAGACATAAAGCTGTCTTCATTCATAGATGACATGGTCATCTATGCAGAAACTCCAACAGAATCTACAAAACTACTGTAACCAATAAATGAGGATAGCAAGATTTCAGGATACAAGATTAATCTACAAAATCAATTGTATTTCTATATATTCACAGCAAACAACTGGAAAATTTAAAAAAGAATGCTTCTTATAAGAGCATCAAAAATATGAAATATTTTGGAATAAAAATGACATAAATATAAAAGATCTATAAATTAGAAACTATGAAACATTGCTGAGAAAAGTTGGTGACTAAATAAATGGATAGATATTTCTTGTTCATTGGGTCAAAAGACTCAATATTGTTAAGATGTCAATTTTCCCCAAATTGATCCTTAATTCCATGCAATTCCAATCAAAATCCTGGTAACGCTTTTGTAGAAATTGGCAAACTGGTTGTGAAACTCAAATCAGAATCCAAAGGATCTTCAACAGCCAAAACAATTCTGAAAAAGAACAAAATTAGAAGGTTAACACTACCTGACTTCAAGACTTATGATAACCCCACCATAATCAAAACAATGTGGTACTGATGTAAAGATAAATAATTTAGTGGAACAGAAAACAGAGTCCAGAAATAGACATATATGGATAACTCATTTTTTTTTTTTAAATCAAGGTGTGAAGCAATTCAATGGAAAAACTGACACAGGAGCTAGAAAGAAATTATTTAGGCAAGAGAGTCCTTGGCAGAATTTCTCTTTTAACAAAAAAAGTAGCCCAAAATCATTATTTTTCTAACAAAGAGTAGCATGAAAAATTGAGCTACAGACATAGATAAGCAAGCTGGAAGCTTGCACAGGTGAATGCCGACAGCTGTGCCAATGGAAAAGGGCTACCTGGGGGCCAGTTATGTTCAACATGGAGGCTCCATCTTCCCTTTTCTTTGTCACCATGTGTACAGTAAAGAAGCAGGCAACATGGTGCCAACCAGGCAGATAACTCATCTGCATAAGAAAAGATTAGTGGGGAGACAGCCAGATTTTCATATGCTATGCAAATGGCACACCTGGTCTGACTAATCTTTCATGTTCTATGTAAATCAGACACCACCTCCTCAAGTTCATCTATAAAACTCCTTGCATTTTGCCTTGGACCAGAAAATATGCTCTGGACCCCTCTCTCTGCAGGAGAGAGCTTTTCTCTTTCTTTCACAGATTAAACTTCCGCTCTCTTCCTCATTCTTTGCGTGTCCGTGTCCTAGTTTTCCATGGCCATAAGACAAAAAATCTTGGGTATTTACCCCAGACAATGGCACTGCTTCATTTTGGGGGCTCATCCGGGTAGACTCATCAGAAGGGTGAGTATAGGAGCGGACCCCAACCCGTTCTTCTCATTTTGAGGCCTTCATCTTCCATTTTAAAATCAAAGCAAACACTGGGCCCCCTTCAGTCATTTAAAAACAGTTAGTGTGGCTGCCAGCCTTACAAGACTGGGGGCAGGCTTGCCAGGAGAACTTAGTGAATTCCTCAGTGCCCTCAGGGTGCTGGGAATGTTGGCTTTGTTTTGAAACAGTTTCTTTTCACAGAGAGCCTAGCTGTCACATGAGGCTGGAAGAAGTTTGGAGGTAACTGAGGGTTCCTGGCCAGGGTCACACCCTGGTGTTACGTGAAGCCTTCTGGACTAACCCCAGCCTCTGACAGCCTGCAGGGCATTGGAAGCAGGATCTCCAAGCTTTTCATATCACAATTTTCCTCCTTTTCTGTCTGCAACCACCATGTCTCCTATCCACTCTCTGTATGCAATGCTGTGGGAATTTTTACAATTCAGGGAAGTAACCCTGTTAGTCAAGATCAGGAAATGCCATAGTAACCAGGAATATAGCTCAAGGGATTGCTGTTTTTGCAATTTTCTTGAAATATGGGGTCTTCTTCCCCTACATTACCTCCCCCCTCCCCCCCTCCAGTGAGTGTCTCTCTCTTTACCCTTGGTCTGGAGAGCACGTGGTATTTTAAGGCCAACAGTACCACCTAGTCGAATAGGACTCCTACATGAGGCACATTGTCAGCTGTTTGATGAAACACTCTAGTTCCCCAATTCTCCTCCCTTTTGGCACTCCTCTACCAGTGACCAGGCTTTATGTCCCTTCTGTGAACAGGAAAACTCAACAATGGGGAGGAAAAAGTTCTCCAAAACAAAATTCTAGTCTTGATACTGTCCCATCATCAGAAAGACTGCCATTCAGTCCCTATGTTCTTTTAAGTCACCTCTTCTGCCTCCAATTAGAATGGTACTTAAATAGTAAGGGGATTTTGTATCTGGAACTTAACCAGAGCTGCCGAAAAATAAATGTTTTAGTCCAGGACTCCCTCCATTAAAAGGCCTTGTCAAATGCAACTGTTACATAGTCTTACCCAAGATCCATTTATTGGGGAGTGGCACAGGTCACACAGGTCTAGGAAGTTAAAGGGAAGTGGAGGACTAGAGTCACATGGGTGGGGTGAGTGTGACGAATCCCAATCACTCAGTTCCTCCATTTCCATGGCTGAGGGTCATGCCTGCATCCATGGGTGGCACCTTTAATGGATGCTGGGGCTCAGGGAACCAAGGAGGAAAAACAGTTGAGGGGATGCCTCCCCTATCTTCCCCTCCACCTTGGGCTAATCCAAAGGAAAGGAAAGAGACTAAAGGGACACTTTTTTTTCTCACTTTGCTTTCTAGATGGGTAACAGACCATCTTCAGCCTGCACTCTTTTGAAACTCTGCTTTTGCACAAGCATATAGCCTTCTTACTAGACTTTTGCAAGCATGGCACAATCTACCCACCTCTTTTAGCAGTCATAGCAGGCAGGCCCATAGGGAATGGTTCCACAAAATTAGAGAAGCAACTTCCAGGGGAACTATCTGAGGCAGATATTGAGTGTCCAGGCCCTTCTTGTCCCCCTTATTTTGGGCCCCCTCCAACTGTGCCATCAGCTCCTCCAGTTCCACCATCTCCAAAACTCTCCACCCTCCAACTTCACTCTTAACCCTACAGGAAATGCCCAATGGAGGTGACACCACTAGGATTCATGTTCCCTTCTCATCGCAAATAAGTGAAATAGGCAAATAAAGAGAGACTTAGGCTCATTTTATGACAACCCTGATAGGTATATAGAAGCTTTCCAAAATTTAACTCAGGTGTTTGACCTCTCATGGAGGGATGTTATGCTGCTCCTAAGCCAAACCCTAACCACAGCTGAAAACAGGCAGCTCTGCAGGCAGCAGAGAAGTTTCGAGAGAAGCAATATATCTCCTACAGCAGGCCAAAAAGGAAAAGAGAACATAGCCAAGGTGAAGAAATAGGGAAACCATTATTCCCAGTAGTAAGAGAAGCAGTACCTCTTGACAAACCTGAATGGAACCCCAATGACTCCACAGATGAATGGAAAAGGAAACACTTTTTTATTATTATAAAATTATATTAATTTTATATATAATTTAATTAATAATAAAAATATTATTTTATTATAAGTTCTAGGGTACATGTGCATAACATGCAGGTTTGATACATTGGTATACATGTGCCATGTTGGTTTGCTGCACCCATCAACTCATCATTTATATTAGGTATTTCTCCTAATGCTATCCCTCCCCCAACCCCCCACTCCACAACAGGCCCCGGCGTGTGACGTTCCCCGCCCTGTGTCCAAGCGATCTCTGTTCAATTCCCACCTATAAGTGATGACATGCAATGTTTGGTTTTCTGTCCTTGTGATAGTTTGCTAAGAATGATGGTTTCCAGCTTCATCCATGTCCCTGCAAAGGACATGAACTCATCTGGAAAAGGAAACACTTTTTAATGTATATATTGGAGACCTATGAAAAACTAGGGCCCAACCTCTTAATTACACTAAACTATCTATGATAGACCAAAAGCCAGATGTGAATTCCACATCCTTTATGGAAAGGCTGAGAGAGGCACTAATAAAAATACCTCCTTATCCCCTGATTCAGTCAAGAAGCAGTTAATTGTAAAGGAAATGTTTATTACACAGGCAGCTCCCAATATTAGGAGGAAACTGCAGAAGCAGGCTGTAGGGCCAGATAGCACCTTGGAAAACCTCCTAAGGGTAGCCACCTCAGCCTTTCATAAGAGGGATCAGAAGGAGGTCCAAGAGAAAGAGTGAAAACACAAGAGAAGGACTGAGGCTCTAGTAACTGCTTTGTAGGCTTGCAAAGTCCAGGATCCCTGAGGTGCATCCACTGGTTGCTACCAGTGTGGCAAGTCAGGGCACTATAAGAAGGAGTGCCCAGGCAGCAAGAAGAAGCCACCTCAACTCTGTTCAGCCTGTGGTGGGACCACTGGAGATCAGACTGCCCCCAGAAATGAAGGTCATTGGGTTCAGAACTAGTCTCACAGATGGTCCAACAGGACTGATGCTCCCAGGGCTCAAACTCTTAGCTCCAGCAACTCAAAACTGCCATCACTGCACAGGAGCCCTGGGTAATTCTGGAAATTGAAGGAAGGAGGGTAGACTTCCTTCTGGACACTGGAGCCAGTCTCTCTCTTCTCTCTGATCCAGACCTCCCCTCTTCCTGTAGCACAACCATATGGGCATCTCAGGAAAGGTTCTAACCTGAAATTTTTCTTAACCCCTTAGTTGTAGTGGTGGGAACCCATTATTTACATGTGCCTTCTTAATCATGCTAGAAAATCTCACTCCTTTATTAGGTAGAGACATTTTAGCTCACATGGGGGCCAGCATCCTAATAGCCCCAGGACACTCTTTGTTTCCCCCTGGTGGAAGCTAATATTAATCCAGAAGTATGGGCAACTCAAGGAAGAATAGGTGGAGCTATAACCACTAGGCCAGTCAATATCCATCTTAAGGATCCCACTTCTTTTCCTAACCAGAGTCAATATCCCCCAAAGCCAGAGGCTAAGAAAGGGCTAGAAGCCATTATTAATAACCTGAAGATGCAGGGCCTCCTCAAACCCTGTAACAGCTTCTGCAACACCCCAATATTAGGAGTGTAGAAACCCAATGGGGAATGAAGACTAGTTCAGGACCTCTGCCTCATTAATGAGGCCATAGTCTCAATTCATCTGCTGGTCTCTAATCTCTATAGCTTCCTAACTCAAATACCTCAGGGAACTAAATTATTCACAGTCCTAAAGCTAAAGGATGCCTTTTTCTGTATACTGTTACATCTCGACTCCCAGTACTTGTTTTCCTTCAAAGATCCCTCCAGCCAAACCACCCAGGTAATATGGATGGTGCTGCCTTGGGGATTTTGAGACAGTTGTTACTTATTAAGACAGGCAGGGTCAAAGGACCTATCCAAGTTTTCCCAACCTCAGGTCAGGTCTTGCAACATATAGATGACATATTGGTCTGTGCCCCAGTTGAGGAAGCTTCTCAAGAAGGCACTGAAGCTCTTCTTAATTTCTTAGCAGACACAGAATGCAAGGTTTCAAAATCTAAGGTCCAGTTTGGCCAAACCTCAGTGAAGTATCTGTGTTTAGTATTGACTGAAGGGACCAGAGAATTAGGGGAAGAAAGCATTATTTCCTCCTTTCCCCTCCCTAAAACCCTCAAGCAACTAAGAGGATTTGGGGACATTATGGAATTTTGCAGACTATGGATACCTGGGTACGGTGAGATAGCACTTCCCTTATGTCACTGCATAACAGAAACTCAAGCAGCTGAAACTTATTTCCTGACCTAGGAACCTGAAGCTCAAAAGGCCTTTAACCAGTAAAAACAAGCCTTACTTAAGGCACCAGCCTTCAGCCTTCCCACAGGGAGGGCCTTCAATCTTTATGTATCAGAAAGGAAGGGAATGGCCTTGGGAGTTTTAACACAGGCCCAAGGACCAGCTCAACAGCCACTGAACTACCTGAGTAAGGAACTTAATTTGGTGGCTAAAGGATGACCAGCATACCTCCGAGCAGTTGCCACGGTGGCCTGACGGGTACCAGAGGCCACCAAATTAACCCTGGGAAATGGCTTAAAGTTATGTGGGGCCTGGGAAATGGCCCCACATAATGTAGCAAGATGGCTGTCTTCCAGGGGAAGCCTTTGGCTAACAGCCAGCCAGCTCCTTAAATATCAGGATTTGCTGTTAGAAGGATCTACAATCCAATTGAAAACTTGTTCTTGCCTAAATCCGGCCACTTTCCTCCCTGAGAAAACTGAACGTAACTGTGAACAAGTTATGGTACAGACCTATGAAGCCAGGGAGGATATCAGGGAAACTCCCTAGAAAATCCAGACTGGACCCTCTTCACGGATGAAAGTTCCTTTGCACAGCAAGGAGTTCATAAGGCAGGATATGCAGTAGTCACTCTGAATGATGGTGTTGAAAGTGTGCCTCTCTCTCTAGGCACAAGTGCTCAACTAGCTCAACTGATAGTTCTTACAAGGGCACTTGAATTAAGCAAAGGAAAGTTAGCTGACTCCAAGTATGCTTTCCTAGTTCTCCATGCTCATGCTGCCATTTGGAAGGAAAGACACTTTCTTACTGCTCATGGATCCCCTACACAATACCACCAGGAAATTAACAGGTTATTATCCTCAGTTTTTCTTCCATGAGAGACAGCAATGATGCATGGTAAGGGACATCAGAAGGGAATAGATGTAATAGCCAAATGAAACAAGCTAGCTGATCAGGCAGCCGAGTCAGCGGCAATGAAGCCTCAGGGCATCCACACACTCGAAGCCCCTCTAATCTGGGAAGGCTCCATAAGATAAATTAAGCTTCAGCACTCCCCTGCAGAGATGGAATGGGCCATCTCTCGAGGGTACACTTTACAGCCCTTAGGATGGCCACAGTCAGAGGAGGATAAACTCCACTTGCCACCATCCAGCCTGTGAAAAGTCCTTAAAATCCTTCACCAAGCTTTTCACTCGATAAAAGATAAAATTTATCAGTGTGCCCAGAGATTGTTTTCAGGAGAGAACTTATTAAAAACAGTCAAATAGGTTGTTAATGCTTGTGAAGTCTGTCTTAAAAATAATCCCCTCAATAGTTGGCTTCTTCCTCCTCAAACCCAAAGTATGAGAAGCTATCCCAGGGAGGACTGGCAGATAGACTTCACCCATATGCCAAAGATGAAGGGCATCCAATACCTCCAGGTATGGGCAGATACTTTCACTAACTGGGTAGAGGCATTTCTATGCTGTACAGAAAAGACCTCTGAGGTAATAAAAGTGTTAGTGAATGAGATCACTCCCCACTTTGGCCTACCTAAATACCTCAAAAGTGACAAAGACCTCTCATTGAAGGCAGCCATCACACAGGGGGTCTCAAAGGCACTAGATATACAACATCATCTCCATTGTGCTTGGAGACCCCAGTCCTCAGGAAAGGTAGAGAAAACAAATGATGTCATCAAAAGACAACTCAGAAAACTGTCCCAAGAAACTCACCTTCCTTGTGTCAGGGTCACTCTTCTTCCCATGGCTTTACTGTGGGTGAGAAATACCCTTTTAAAGTTAGATCTAAGCCCTTTCAAAATGCTGTACGGACAGCTTTTCCTGGTCTGTTAGACCAGGAAGCCTCTCAAATCGTTAAGCATGTAACCTCTCTGGCTCACTTCTAATAGGAATTAATACAACTAGCAGAAACCCAACCCCAAGAAATAGGACCACCTTAATGAACCCAGGAGATTTGGTATTGGCGAAAGCTCTCCCTTCTTGCTCTCCTTCTCTAAGCCCAAGCTGGGAAGGACTCTACACTGCTCTTCTTTCAACGCCCTCGAGAGTAAAAGTCGAGACAGTAAAAGTTACAGTATGGACTCTTGGATAAATTACACTTGAGTCAAATCCTGGAAAGCTGGACAGCTAGAAAGCCCCAGACAGCCCAGAGGAACGTCCTGGATGTCAACGTGAAGAAATAGGAGATCTTAAGCTGAAAATCATAAAAGATAAGTAAATGAGTGAGGGCTACTCAACCTACTCAGTCCCACGCCTACCTTCTCTATTTTTAGTCATTTCTACTGTTCCTCTCAAGATTTGTTATCAGATATTAGAATTCCTTTTTGACCCTTAAAGGGAAATTCTATATCTTGGTGTGTAAAATTTTACATAGAAATTATTTATTTCACCACACTTGTAGGATTGCTATACTCACTCTACTATTTGCATTAGGAATATACACTGTGGAACCTGCAAAGTGGAATTCTGGATGGAAAATTCTAATTGCTGTAATATTCTGCCTAGTTATCATCTTTATAACAGGACTGATAATTACAGGAAAGATTTAGCCAAAGTTAACACTAAAATTACTCTGGTCACCCAATCCAATGTCACTTTTCCTGAAAGGAAAAATGTTGCTTCTATATTAATGCTTCTAGTAAAGTACAGTGAAATCTGGTAGAGTCAAACCAGCATTACAACCCATCAAAATGACTAAGAGGTATCAAACAAACTCTGCTGTCATGGTTATGGCCTATAGTACCCACACTAATAGTGGTAATTTTCTTTTTTTTTTTTTTGAGACAAAGTCTCATTCTGTCATGCAGTGGCATGATCTCAACTCACTGCAACCTCCACTTCATGGGTTCAAGTGATTCTCCTGCCTCAGCCTCCTGAGTAGCTGGGATTACAGGCGCCTGCCACCATGCCTGGCTAATTTTTGTATTGTTAGTAGAGATAGGGTTTCGCCATGTTAGCAGGCTGATCTTGAATTCCTGACCTCAGGTGATCTGCCCACATCGGTCTCCAAAAGTGCTGGGATTACAGGTGTGAGCCACTGAGACTGGCCAAATAGTGGTAATCGTAATACTCATATTAAAACCCTATATTGAACATATATATATATATATATGAGTAATCTTAATACTCATATTCAAACCCTATATTGAACATATATTTACAACAAACCTTCTTGTAAAATTTATCTCTTCTCACCTAGAAACTATTAAACTTCAAACAGTGCTATCATGAAACCATGCATGGACACACCATTCTTCTGAGGGTCCTTAGATTGACCCCAGGAGGAGCCTTAACTGTTGTTCCCCACACGGTGCCACTTTTCAGCAGGAAGTAGCCAGAAAGAGTCATTGTCCAACATCCCCTAATAGCAGTCAGAGTTACCACTCCTGAGGGGGGATTATGATACAGGATCTAGAAAGAAATTATTTAGGCAGATAGTAAGGGCAACAGAGTCTTCAGCAGAATTTCCCTTTTAACAGAAAAAGCAGCCTCAAAACCGTTCCTTTTCTAATAAAGAGCGGCCCGAAAAATCGAGCTGCAGACATAGAAATCTAGCTGCTTATAATCTAAGGCAAGCTGATAACCTAAGACATAGATTATCAAGCTGGAAGCTTGCACAGGTGAATGTCAGCAACTGTGCCAATAGAAAAGGTCTACCTGGGGGCCAAGTATGTTCAACATGGAGGCTCCATCTTCCCTTTTCTTTGTCACCATGTATACAGTAAAGAGGCAGGCAACATGGTGCCAGCCAGGCAGAGAATCCATCTGCATAATAAAAGATTAGGGTGGGGGTGGCCAGATTTTTGAACTTAATGCAAATGGCACACCTAGCTCTAACCAGATTTTCACACCTTACGCAAATGGCACACCTGGTCCAACCAATATTTTTTGCCCTATGTAAATCAGACACCACCTCCTTGAGCTCATCTATAAAACACTTTCCATTTCGCTGTGGACCGGAAAACCCACTGGGGACACCTCTCCAGGAGAGAGCTCTTCTCTTTCTTTCACCTATTAAAATTCTCCTCTGAACTTCACATTTTATGTATCTCTGTCCTAGTTTTCTGTGGCCATGAGACAACAAATCTTAGGTATTTACCCCAGACAGTGATGCTGCTTTGAAAGGATGGTCTATCCAATAAATATGTTGGAACAACTGAATATTTGTATTTTTTAAAAAAACTTCACAGCATGCATAAACATCAACACCAAATGAACCACAGACCTAAAAGTAAAATCTAAAAGCATAATGGCATTTAGAAGATAACAGAATATATTTGTGACCTTGAGTTAGTCAAAGATTCCTTAGATTCAAGGATCCATAAAAGAACTTATTGATAAGGTGAACCACCAAAATCTAAAACTTACATTCTTCAAAAAACCAGTATTGATGGTCACAGTGGCTCACGCCTGTAATTCCAGCACTTTGGTGCCAAAGTGGGCAGATCACCTTAGGTCAGGAGTTTGAGACCAGACTGACCAACATGACAAAAATCCTGTCTCTACTAAAAATACAAAAACTAGCAAGGTGTGGTGGTGTACACCTGAAGTTCCAGCTACTGAGGAGGCTGAGGCAGGAGAATCACTTGAACCTGGGAGGTGGAGGTTGCAGCAAGCCAAGATTGTGTCACTGTACTCCAGCCTGAGTGAAAAAGTGAGACTCTGTCTAAAAAAAAAGAAACCCACAATATTAAGACAACACAAATATAAGCCACAGGCTGGGAGAAAATATTAATACATTATATATCTGATAAGGAACTTGTATCTAGAATATATAAAAATTTCTCAAAACTCAATAAGAAGAAAACAACCCAATGGAGAAGAAAAAAGAAACAAAGAATTTGAACATGTATTCCACCATTATTTAACATGCAGATATCAAATAAGTACATGAAATGATTTTCAAAATCATTAATTATTAGATAAACAGAAATTTAAACCACAGTGAAATCCACTGTCTTCCTATTGGAAGGGTTAAAATTTAAAAGATCAACCATACTAAATGTTGTTAAGTATATTCATATCTTAGGACTCCCCTAACAAATTTCCACAAACTAGGTGGCTTGAACAGTATAAATGTATTGTCTCACAGTACTGGAGGCCACACATTCGAGATCAAGACGTTGACAGGGTGGGTTCCTTCTGGCAGCCATGAGGGAGAATCTCTTCCATGCCTTTCTCCTAGCTTCTGGTGGTTTGCTGGCAGTCTTTGGCTCTCCTAGGCTTGTAGATGCATCACCCCAACCTCTGACTTCATATTCATATGGTGTTCTCTTCAGATGTATGTCTGTCCCTATGTCCAAATTTCCCCTCTTTGTAGGGACACCAGGCATATCAGATTATGGCTCACCCTAATGACTTCACCTTAACTTGATCATCTGCAAAGACCCTAGTCCTAAAGAAGGTCACATTTACAGGTACTGGGGGTTAGGACTTCCGCATCTTTTCGGGGGACACAGTTCAACTCAGAGCAGCAAGGATGTGGAGGAACTAGAACTCACACACTACCGGTGAGAATGTAAAAAGTTAAAGTATAACCTCTATGTGATCCAGTCATTCCACTCGTAGGTATTTACACAAGAAAAATAAAATGGCATGTCCATACAAGGATTTATACATGAATGTTCATATCGGCTGTATGTGTAATAGGCCCAAATTGGAAACAACCCAAATATCCATCAACAGATGATGGGTAAACAAATTGTGGTACATTCATGCCATGAACTACAACTCAGCAATAAAAAAGATTGAACTATTGATGAGTGTAACATGGGTGTATCTCAAAATATGCTGAGTGAAAGAAGTCAGACCAAAAAAAAAAAAAAAAGGAGTATGCATTGTATGATTTCACTTACATAAAATTCTGGAAATTGCAAACAAATCTATAGTGACAGAAAGCAGCTCAATAATTGACTGGGAGCTGGGGTGGGAAGGGGTACAACAGAGGACTTACCAAAGAACACAAGAAGCTTGCAGGAATGGTAGGTATGGCCACCACCTCGATTATGGTAATGCTTTCATGGGTGTAAAAGTATGTCAAAAACTTTCAGACTGTATACTTTAAATGTGTACAGTCCATTATAAGTCATTTATGCCCCATTAAAGCTATAACAAGGGGCTTATATAATTTTATAATTCACTGGATTCACTAGGAATATTAAAATTTTATTTAATCTATCAATTCTAGTATCAAAAGCTGAGGTTTCTGGCCCTATATTAATAACTTGCTTTTTTCTAGCATCAAATGTAAATGAAGCCACTATGCAGGAACAAAACTATATATTAATTGATAAACATAACGCACGAAAAAAATTAAGTTATAGTCATGGATTCCTGATCACTTGTCCATCCACATCTTCACCTTTTATAAAATTTGCACATGGCAACATTGTAATTCCTGTTTTAACCCAGAAAACATGTTAAGCTAAGGAAAAACCATACAGCATGCCTCAAATGATTCTTAAGAGAGCTAAGCAATATAAAACAGGCTTGCCAATTTCTTAGTACTCAATTCACTTAGCTTTATAAATCTTCTTCTCAGAAAGTCACAGTGAACTTTAATATTTAACCAGTTTTACTTGGAAAGTTCGGTGAAGACCTTTGTCCACAAGTTTCTTTTCACAGTCCCATGATCACTTCATGCCAAATCCCCATTATCTCCACTACCCTGAGCTTTAGCATTTTGAATTGCCTAGAAATAAAGCTTGACAAAGTATCCAACCCTCCAAGCAAGCAAGATAAGTATGATCATGCAGGCTTGCTGTCCCTGATCCTTTAGGACCAGCCTCCTTCCCTCAGAGTGACTGTGGCTGTACTTCTGGGGGACCTACTTGTGCGAGGTGTTTGGCTCACTTCATTTCTCACCTTACAATAACCTTGCAAGACAGGTTTTTATTGTCCCATATATAGAGGAAGAAACAGCAAGATTATGTAGTTTGACCCAGGTAACATAGCTAAGAAATCATGGAAGAAGGTGTTTTCATCCACCTAGTCCAACCTGCTCTCTGTCTGCCTCCTTTTTCTCCCCTCACCTCTCCCTTCCAGATGTGAATACATTCACAGACTCTGCTTCCATTTATTGGTGAATACTTTGGATGAAACCAAAAGATGACAGACCTTAAATTTTGTTATTTTTATTTATAAGGAACATTGGTAATTATGAAAGCTTTTATACACTTTCCTGAATCTTAACTGACATAGAATATTTAAATCCCTAGAAAATGATTACTAGACGTTAAGTAAATATTAGTTTAACTCTCCAGCCTTTCCCCTTGAGTTCTAGGAAGGTTATAGAGCTCAAAGGACGTTAACTAGAGATGCAATGCCTGGGAAGATGCTTCAGTAGCTTTGATTCCCAAATTGGGGTTCCTAGATTCAGGCAGCAACACACTCCATGACAGCCATACCTCTGCTGTGGCTTCCTGTGCCTTGCTCCCCATTCTCTTTGTAATTACAACACAGCCGATTGGAAATTGTATTCTAAAACCAGCCTTCTCTCCCCCAACTGAGCAACTTATTGTTGATTTCCCTTTCTTTCCATGTCCCAATCATTACCTCCTGCCCTTTTCTATTCAGAACCCAGAATGGGTTCTCTGCACAGACCAGCCCTTCTCCACTCTAGCTGCATATTAGAATCCATCACTTCGGGAGCTTTTCAAAAAAATACTGTTGCCTAGTCCTACCCAAAACCAACGGAATCAGAATCTCTGAGGGGCTGAGAGCCTGAATAATGGCTGATTTTTAAAGCTCCCAGGTGACTCTGGCCACAGTGAGGGCTGAGCACTACTGGGCCTTCGTAGGTTTCAGAAACATATGCTGCAGGTGCACATTCTCTCCAGGGGGATTGCCTCTTTCTTTTAACAATGTGTGCCCCTTTGCCTGCTTCCTCTGCATCACCTCAATAAAGTTACATACAGGAAGCAGAAGTGAAGGCGTGAGCACGCAGAATTTAGGCTTAGCTCACTGACAGGGGAAGAAAGAGACCCTGCGCAAGCCCAATCAAGACAGAAGCTCAAATAGAACTTCTGAGTAAGTGAAACTTTCTTTCTGGCTAAGAACCACACATGGGGAAAGTCATTAATTGAATTAAATTGATATAAATTGCTGCTTAGACTAAGGTGAGCAGCTAGTTCATTAATTCACTACTGAAATTGGCCCATAGCCCAGTAAATTTTCACTTCTTTTCACTTCTCAGTACTCAAGCCGCTGTGGATGTTATTAGTTAAAATATCATGGTTCTGCAAAATCGCAACATAAAACAATATTTTGAACACATCCAGAAGTGTTTAATAAGTAGCTGGGAGATAGCTGCTAAATATACATATTAAATAGGTTAGAAAACTCCTGTCTTATATAAACCAATGTTCTCTTTTATCTGTAGTACAGTTGCCTCTTAATGAAATAGCTTATTACATGTAGTTAATGAATAGCTCAGGATAGAGATTTAACAATGCGTCACTTAACCTCTTGCAGTGTCCTTATCAGCATCTAGTGATTCTAAAAATACAAACTTCATGTTGTTGCTGTTATCAGTATTACCTAGCAACCCTAGCTACATTTTGTGAGCACTCATTATTTGCCAGGTTATGAGTGCTGTCCATGTATTACGTTATGGAGTGGATATTATACTACCCTAATTTACACAAAAGAAACTGAGGCTGAGCAAAGTGCCGTGACTTAGCATCGGTCCCAGAGAAGATTCCAAACTAGGCAATATGACCTTTTAACCACTGCACTGTGAGCACGATGCATAAAGCCTGGCACATACCAACCTCTCAATAAATGGCAGCTATTAGGAAGAAACGAGGACAAGGTCATATGGCTTTTCTCTCCACCTGTCAAGAAGACAAATCAATACTCACTCTTTATTTGCCTGCAGGATATTTTTATTTGTTTTAAGTAATAACAATTAATAATAAAAGCTACTTTTGCTGAGTATTTACTATGTGTCACTGTTCTAAGCACTTCCCATGTAATAACTCATTTATTCTCCAAAACAAGCTAATGAGATAGGCACTATTGTTGTTGTTGTTGTTGTTGTTATTTTGAGACTGAGTTTCACTCTTGTTGCCCAGGCTGGAGGGCAATGTTGCAATCTCGGCTCACTGCAACCTCCGCCTCCCGGGTTCAAGTGATTCTCCTGCCTCAGCCTCCCAAGTAGCTGGGATTACAGGCGCCCACCACCACGCCCAGCTAATTATGGTATTTTTAGTAGAGACGGGATTTCACCATGTTGGCCAGGTTGGTCTCAAACTCCTGACCTCAGGTGATCCACCCTCCTCGGCCTCCCAAAGTCCTGAGATTATAGGCGTGAGCCATCACGACCAGCCGGCACTATTATTATTATTCAATTTTGCAGATGAGGCAACTATGGTACATGAAGGTCAAGCAGCTTGCCCAAGTCACACAACTGATGAGTGACAAAACCATGATCTGAACCTGGCAATCTGGCCCCAGAGCCCTCTCTGCCTGCCACCACCTATCCATCTGTGGTCATGGAGCTGAGTTCAGTGAGATTCCCACCAAGAACTACAACCTTTCCCTCGCCAATATCCTCAACTCTTTTGCATATAACATCCTGATTAGGTAACATCAGCATGGAAGAAGCCCAGTGCCCACCTTCTTCCTGCCGACACCTGCACTGCTGAACATTATTAAGAAAACACGTGCTTTGCAGACGCTGCCGCCGAGGAAAGTCATGTACTACTAGCCATGGTCAACCCTACCGTGTTCTTCGACATTGCCGTCGACAGCGAGCCCTTAGGCCGCGTCTCCTTCGAGCTGTTTGCAGACAAGGTTCCAAAGACAGCAGAAAATTTTCGTGCTCTGAGCACTGGAGAGAAAGGATTTGGTTATAAGGGTTCCTGCTTTCACAGAATTATTCCAGGGTTTATGTGTCAGGGTGGTGACTTCACACACCATAATGGCACTGGTGGCAAGTCCATCTATGGGGAGAAATTTGAAGATGAGAACTTCATCCTAGAGCATACAGGTCCTGGCATCTTGTCCATGGCAAATGCTGGACCCAACACAAATGGTTCCCAGTTTTTCATCTGCACTGCCAAGACTGAGTGGTTGGATGGCAAGCATGTGGTCTTTGGCAAAGTGAAAGAAGGCATGAATATTGTGGAGGCCATGGAGCGCTTTGGGTCCAGGAATGGCAAAACCAGCAAGAAGATCACCATTGCTGACTGTGGACAACTCGAATAAGTTTGACTTGTGTTTTATCTTAACCACCAGACCATTCCTTCTGTAGCTCAGGAGAGCACCCCTCCGCCCCATTTGCTCACAGTATCCTAGAATCTTTGCTCTCGCTGCAGTTCCCTTTGGGTTCCATGTTTTCCTTGTTCTCTCCCATGCCTAGCTGGATTGCAGAGTTAAGTTTATGATTATGAAATAAAAACTAAGTAACAAAAAAAAAAAAAAAAAGAAAGAAAAGAAAACACGTGAGTCATCGTAAATTCGTTGGTCCTGGACTGCTTTTGGGCCCCTGGTGATTTTCAGATTTCCAGTCTCCCCAGCAGCTCTCTCTGCTGTTTTATATTGAAGCCAGCCTCACCCGCTCTCTCCAACTCCAGCTCTCCCTTCATTCTCAGCTGATGAACTCCTCTGTCACTTCTCAGGGAAACTAGAAGCTAGCAGATGAGAGAACTCTCAACTCTACCCACAGCTTACAGGCTTACCTTGGTCTACACTATTATTTCCTGCATTTCAACTATATGAGAGGTTCCACCTTCCTTTCTAAAGTGAGTCCTCTTAGTTTTAGATCTGGAAACTTCGGTCTTCTCAAGGAACTTACTCTATAAATTCCCTCAGAGTAAGCATTTTTGACTTCTCCCTCCCTAGTACAGTCTTTCCATCAGGGTTCAGACATGTTAAATCTCTCATCTAACAATGTAATAATGACAACAATAACAACAACATTCTATGTTCCCAGCCTGTTTCTGACTTTGGTACCCATATATGCAACTGCCTCCGGACATTGTCCTTCTTCCCCGATCATATACCCACAGACTATACAGCCATTTCTCCTTCTCCTTGCAACTACAAACTGCTTGAAAGAGTTGTCTATCCTTGTCTCTGCTCCTAGTCATTCTCAAACCACCAATGTGCCTCCTGCCTCCAACCCTTAAGAGCATTCTTCCCAAGTTCATAGTTTACCTCTCTGTCCCAAAATTCAGCACATGTGTCTATCCTTAATCCTTTGACCTCGCCAGAGCATATGAAGCTGTTTTTGTTATCTCCTTGAAACGCTCTCCCCAACTTCCAGAGCACCACACTTTCTACCTACCCTCTCCTGCCTCTCTAACTCCATCTCAGTGTGCTTCCCTAGCTGTCCTTACATTTTGTTATTTCTATGATTCTTTCAGGCCTCTCCCCTTTCTTCTCAACTTAAACTCCCTAGGAAATTGCACATGCTCCCAGGGCTTTAATTGTTAACCACAGATAACCCCCAAATCTATGCTCCCAGACTGTTTCTGACTTTGATATCCATAATATGCAACTGCCCTCTGGATATCTCCACCTGGATGTCCCATCAGTCTTTCAGCATATCCCAAAGTGAAATCCTCCACCTTCCCCAAACTGTTTCTCAGTGTATGAAGCAATTAGGTTGGCCATAAAATGGGAAATCATTCTTGACAACTTCCCCTCTTACTCCCCAACACACTCAGTCAAAACTTCATCTTGATGATCCTTCCTCTTCAATATCTCAAAATGTGTGTTCGGATTTCTTTACCTTCCACTGCCTCCTTCCTAGTCGAGACAACTGCCCTCTCTCTATCTAGGCTCCTGCAGCGGCCTCCTAAGCCTTATGAATTGCTCAATCCCATCCATTCTCTATGCTACAGCAGAAACATTCTTTCTAAAATGTAAAACATAAATCTGGTCGCAATGAAACCACTTAATGACTTCTTCCTGGCTTTAGCATAAATTCTTAACATGATCTTGGATCTAGCACCAGCTTTTCTCTTTAGTCTCAATGCTCCTAGAACATCCCAATGCAATCCAATCTGTCTGCTACAAGAGTCTCTCAAGCACCTTTTATGTGCACTCTCACCTCTCTTCAGTCTGTCTGGAGTATTTGTTTGTTCCTTCTTGGTTCAGCTAAGTCTCTGTCCATGCTAGCCCTTCATTCCCATTCCCAGGCAACCACTGATTTGCTTTTCTGTCACTACATATCAGTTTACATTTTCCAGAATTTTCTATAAATGCAGTTATAAAGTATATACTCTATTTGTTTAGCCTTTTACAGTCAGCAGAATTATTTGGAGACACAGTCACGTTCATTCTTGCCAGAAGCTGGGTGCTTCACCACCCTGTTTTGGTTCCCTTCACTCTGCCCACACCTTTGTAAATAGTCCTGTAAAAGGGAAATATCTTGGGCCCCCAAAATCAGTAAGCTAAAGGGAAAAGTCACACTGGGAACTGCTTAGAGTAAACCTGCCTCCCATTCTATTCAAAGTCACCCTTCTGTTCACTGAGATAAATGTATATCTAATTGCCTCCTGTGGAGAGGCTAATCAGAAACTCAAAAGAATGCACTCATTTGTCTCTTATCTACCTATGACCTGGAAGCCCCCTCCTCCACTTCGAGTTGTCCTTCCTTTACAGATCAAACAAATGTTCATCATACATACGTTGATTGATGCCTCATGTCTCCCTAAAATGTATAAAACCAAACTGTGCTCTGAGCACTTTGGGCACATGTCACCAGGACCTCCTGAGTCTGCGTTATGGGCATGTATCCTCAATCTTGGCAAAATAAACTTTCTAAATCAACTGAGACCTGTCATAAATTTTCAGGGTTCACATTTTGGTAACCATGAAGGGATTCTGAGTGGAGGTGTCCCTAACCTTTAACAAATCTCCTTTCTGTGCTTGGTACCAGCATGAGCTAACTTTATGGCTCAAACCAATAGGACAATTTGTGGAAGTCTGGGAGCACCCCCTCCAGAGAATCCCTGATCTCCCAAAATTTGGTCAAGATCTAAAGTTTATTTTGCTGCAACTCCCCCAACCCCGCCTTTTTTTTTTTTTTTTTTTTTTTTTTTTTTTTGGAGTTTTACTTGCTTACAACAAGGAAGGCAAGTTTTTCTGCTTCCATGACAACGGAAGGCAGGTAACTCCTTCATGGAGTTTGAGCTCATTTCCAACAGGGAATATAAGTTATTATTTTTTTTTCTGCTTCTAGGATGGTGGAGATACATTTTCAGCATGAGACCCACCCCTAAGTAAGTAGCTGAGCAGGGATTTTTGTCTTGGAGAAAGTTAACAACCAACTGGTCTTAATTTCTCTTTACCATTAGAGCACTCAGTAATCACATAAGTTGTACAATTGTTTGTTTTGCTTAACTGTGTTTTTTTTGGGGGGAGTTGTCTGGTTCTGTTTTCATTGTTGGGTCTTTTTCCCATTGGGTTTGATCAACTCTGTCGGACTTGATCAAATCCAAAGAAAGTTCCAAATTACGGGGAACAAGGCTTCTGAAGTGGTTAAATTTCAACAAATATAAAAAAAAAAAAAAGTTGTGTGGTAGTGGGGAGAAAAATGATCAACAAAAGGAAAAAAAAAGATGAAAGATTTTCGATTTTGACTACTAAGTGACTTTACTTACATAACAAGACCACTTTTTTGCTAGCCAGGCAAAACCGAAACATCAATAGCTATACTTCTGAAATCGCAGCAATTTGTCCTAGCTGAAATACGGTAATGGGATTTAAAAAGATTTTTTTTAAAGAAGTTCAATGGTTAAAAGTCACCTTAATTGAAAGCTAACATCCAAAGTGTGTGTGTGTGTGTGTATGTGTGTGTATGTGTGCATATGTGTTTGTATTTAAAATGCCTTCATGTTTTTCTTTTTGTTTTTCACCTAGGACTTTGTCTTTTTTTGAGCAAAAGGTTTTTCTTCTCAGTTTCCTGAATTCTGTTTTCTTCATTTACTTCTGTTGTCTCTCCTTTCTCTTGCACCCTCTGCTGTATGGTGGACCTAAAATGCACTCATATATGGGGCTCCATAAAGAAAATAGGGAAGGCAGCAGGCTCCCGTTAGGGCAGAAGCCTGTTTTACCTTATGGAACCACAATAATGAAAACAGACAAGTTTGTCTCAGCTCTTAAACTGCTTACTTTTGTATTGTGTTACCTATTTGTTTGTTTGGGTTTTTTTGTTTTGTTTTGTTTATCGTGTGTGTGTGTGTGTGTGTGTGTGTGTGTGTTTTCTTTTTTTTTTTTTTTTTTTCCTGCCTAAAATAGTTGTTGCCACGCAGGTACTCCTGTTTTTTTAAGAAAGAGTGTGGTTTAGACACTTGGAAATGTCTTTATTTAAAAAAAATTTTTTTAAGTACACTGCAAAAACATCACAAGGTCTAAACTCATAATAATTCTTCCTTTTTGGAGACCCAGGATTCAGTGGGAGATCCTGTTAAAAGATAGGTAGTCCCTATGTAGATAAAATTGGTCTCCTTATACAATCCTATGATAGATTTCTATAATTTTTTGTCTGATTTGGCATCCATCTTTAATATCCCTCTAGGACCACCAGATATTTTCTCTCTGTACCTTATGACATACATTTTGCTATTTGGTTTTCACCTGAGTTGTTTCCTTTAATATGCAAATTTAAGGCTGTTAAGCTGACAACTGCCTAGGGTTGTGAAATAGTTTATCTAGAATCTGATAGCCTAAGATAGAAATAAAAAAGGTTTTTATGAATCTATAAGATGTATTTCTATGCCTAATATGTCTGTGTATTTATGTGTACACAATGTTTCACTACTGAAAAAATATAAAAAACCTCTAATTCATTGACTTAAGAAAATAAAAGCACTTGCATCAAATACTTTATCAGAATAAAAGAAAAGACTAGTAAAATGCTTTTTCAAACTTATGTAACTTAAGTAAAATCTTTAATAAATAAGTTAGCTTTAAAATTATTGGTAAAGTGGCTGGGTGCGGTGGCTCAAGCCTGTAATCCCAGCACTTTGGGAGGCCGAGACGGGTGGATCACGAGGTCAGGAGATCGAGACCATCCTGGCTAACACGGTGAAACCCCGTCTCTACTAAAAAAAAAAAAAAAATGCAAAAAAAAAAAATTATTGGTAAAGTATTATTAGAAATGTCTTAAGAATTGCCAGCATACATTTTTGTTTGCATTTATAAATCAAGCAATTTCATACTTATCCCTGCCAAATACTATAAGTTGTCAAAATATTGGCATAAGGGTTACAAAACTATAAACCCAGCCCAAATCAGAATGACCTTTGCTTGAGTAATCTTTAATAAGATATTGATATTGGTTTAATAAAAAAAGCTACATCTTGAATTTAGTACGATTACCATATCTTCTAATCTTGTGGCTTTAGGTGGTCTATTCTACAGTCAGTAAGGTTTGTTTTGGGAAAGGACTGTTACAGTCCTTGTTTCAAAGCTAAACTATAAACTAAGTTCCTCCCAAAGTTAGTTATACCTATGCCCAGGAATGAAAAGAACAGTTTGGAGGTTAGAAGCAAGATGGAGTCAGTCAGGTGAAATCTTTTTTACTGTCTCAATTACAATTTTGCAATGGTGGTTCTATAACTTTAAATAATGACAGTCACAGTTTTTGTAAATAATCTAGGTAAATGATAAAAAAAATTATTAGGTAAACATAATAGAATAAATACTTGTAGACAAAATAGTCATAATTTAGAATCTAAAGTTATATCAAATTAAATAACATATATTTTATTATTTGGATATTTTCCAACAAAAATATATTTGTAGGAAAACATTCAAAACAAATGTGTCCTTTAAAAAAAACAGTGAACAATTTTTATCAAATTCAAAGTTCATTTAAAGGTCATGTATAAAACAAGGTAAAAGGAACCAGGAAATAAAAGAGATGTAAAGAAAGTTATTAAAATAAAGAGGATTTTTTGTAAGAAAGCTTAAAGGAAAATAATTTCATATGAGAAAGTATCTTGTATGGTAAATTGAGTCCTAGAGTAAAATGACTGGTTGTTTAAGAAAGAGGGATGTTCAGAACAAACCAGAAAATCCAAGCATGTCATGAATGGTCTGTGTAAGTGACAATAAGAGGATTTATTTTTTAAAGACCCAAAACTTTTATATGATCAAGTTGTCATATTATTATTTAAGTTTTGGTTTGCTTAGGAAAAAAACTGAGATTAAAATTTTTAAATGAAGGTTATTACATCCATCTATCTCTCATCTCTCTGTATGCACTTTTAAAATACTTGTGACACTGAGTTACAGGGCTTTGACTCCTGGGTCTAAAAAGGACAGCAACTCCTACTACATTTTAAACACTGACAGCAATTAAAGCCCTATTTTCAGGCCCTGTAGGAGACGTCAATCAAAATAAACTGCATTTCTAAGACACACGGCCAGAAATTAAAGCTATTTCAACTCAAATTCCAGGGACTATGATGGAAAATATGGGCACATGAGATTGTAAAGGCTGATTTTGAAAGATAAAATAAGTTGTTTCTCTATAAATTAATCATTAATGTTAAAGGCACAGTGATGCAAGACTAGCATGTGGGCCCCTGTGTCAAATTAACAAGGTTGTCTTGAAGCATTAACTGACTCCTCAATAAAGGTTATAAAAGGTTTATGGAAGTTGTATCTTATGGTCAAGATTAAAATTTTATAGGTTGTTTATAAAATTTCAAAAAACAAATTTAATTGGCTTCATGTTGTTTTTATTAGCTTATTGTTTGGAACATTAAGTCTCCTTTCTCAAAGAATGAAGGTTTTTTCCTTTTTTAAATCCTTGAGTTATCACTTTGGTTAAATGAATGATCTTATTTTGTGATATCAAGAGTTTTAAACCTTTGATATTTGATGAACTTTCCAAAATCAAATTATAAATTATGTCTTTTTCTAACCTAATCAATCCTTTAAGATATTAAGTTCCTTAAAGTTCAAAAATGACATTGTTTGGTTTATCTGGTATAACAATTATGCAGGATACATTGCCAAAGATGAAATGGTATTTGGTTTTCTTTAGGCTGTATTTATATAAATATGTGGTATCTGTTCCAAAATCATGGTCACTCCTATAATTCTGATATGACTTACTGTACATTATCAGTAATACTTATAATTGTTATGTTAAATTATTGTGTGCCGCAGAGGTAACACATTTCCTTATCAATTGTGTCTTTGACTATGACTGCCCTAAAACTCTTTGTCATCCACAGATAATTGTTGTCTTGTTTTGGTCCTCTTTAGGAGGTGGTTTTATAATCAGCTATAAAACTCTAACGGGTTTTCTTAAATGCAGGTTTTTTGATAACTTTGCAGACTGTGACATTAGAATAGAGGAAAAAACTTTCAGGACTCTCATGGGGAGTTGAAATGTTCATGAATATCAAGCAGAACAGGAGTTAACTGTGTAAAATGAACTGATAGAAGACTAAAGTAATCTTTTTGATTTGTGCTTTAAATGTTGCTGATCCTTCGTTTTGCTTTTTTCAGAGTCAAGGAAACTTTTCTTTTGAGCTATTGACAACTTTAACAATTTAGTATACTCCTATAGACACAATTTGGAGCATATTTGTTTCTCTCTACCTGATTTCTCCAGAATTTGGAAACTATTTGTGGGTATTCTTAACTTATGGCAATACAGTTATTTGCATAAGTGCAATAAGAATCTACTTTCATTTTGCAACAGGACACAATTGGAGAAATTGGTTATTTTACCAAGGTTTTAATGGTGTGCATTCCTTTAAGGAATCAAACTTGACTTACGGAGTCAATAAAAGCCCTTGGGGAAACTGACCTCATACCTTCCCTGTACAGTGGTAAGTAAAGAATTTTACTTTCTGACAGGCCCAGGAGCTCCAAGTTTATCTTGGAACCTCAGGAGAAAAGGATCACCCAACTCATAGGTATTAGGTGGCACAAATTCATCATTGGGTTCAGCTTTAAAAAAGTCTTATCTGAAATTCCTTCTATGGAACAAAGTCCCATCAAAGAGGATTTAAAAGCCTATGTAAAAAATAATTATTCTTGCTGCACTGTATGCAAATAATTAGGACAAGTATAGTAAAGCAAATCAGTCCTACCATGATTTGTCTTTAAAAATGGGAAACTGGAGAGAGAAAAATTATGTTTCAAAGCTGTAGTGCACCTGTTGTTAAATTCTAGTCTTGCCTGATATTTTTCAATTTTATTATTTTCTACAGTTTGGACTGAACTCTAATATTTTTTGGCTATTAATTTTCAAAACAGTGTTTTCAATTTTTTTCCCCTTTTTCCCCTTTTCTCCTAATTTGGCGTCCCTGAAAACAAAACTGTGCTTACGTAAAGCTCTGCAAACTGAGGCTAGACAACTTGAACTTCAGAAGACAATAACAACCACCTATTTACATACCTAAGCCACTTTCATACCTGCCTACTGATATATGGACTTCAGAGTAATGTGGCCAACATCAATTTTCCAAAATGGTTCTTTTGTTTATTGTTGTTGTTCTCCCTTCCTCCCTCTATTTTCTCCATAGGACATGAGACTTCACAACTTTCTAAAAATGAGCTTTCCTAATAACTCAGGACCTACCTGTCTAGGAATAAATCATCCTAGCCATGAGATATCAGATAAAAAGACAAAACCTGGAACCAGAGACTAATTTTCTCCAAAAGATTTTTTTTTTTTTTTTTTTTTTTGAGATGGAGAATGGCTCTGTCACACAGGCTGGAGTGCAGTGGCATGATCTCGGCTCACTGCAATCTCTGCCTCTCAGGTTCAAGCAATTCTCTTGCCTCGGCCTCCTGAGTAGCTAGGATTACAGGCGTGCACCACCACACCCAGCTAATTTGTGTATTTTAGTAGAGACGAGGTTTCACCATGTTAGCTAGGCTGGTCTTAAACTCCTGACCTCAGATGATACACCTGCCTCAGGCTCCCATAGTGCTGTGATCACAGGTGTGAGCCACCATGCTCAGCCTTCAAAAGATTTTTTTAGAAGAAAAGAGGGGAGATGTGAAAGAAAAATATCTTGGGTCCCCCAAATCACTAAGCTAAAGGGAAAAGTCAAACTGGGAACTGTTTAGCGTAAACCTGCCTCCCATTCTATTCAAAGTCACCCCTCTGCTCACTGAGATAAATGCATATCTGATTGCCTGCTTTGGAGAGGCTAATCAGTAACTTGAAAAAATGCAGCCACTTGTCTCTTATCTACCTATGCCCTGGAAGCCCCGCTGTCCACTTCAAGTTGTCCCACCTTTCCAGACCAAACCAATGTTCATCGTACATACATTGATTGATGTCTCATGTCTCCCTAAAATGTATAAAACCAAACTGTGCTCTGACCACCTTGGGCATATGTCGTCAGGACCTCCTGAGGCCGTGCCATGGGTATGTGTCCTCAACCTTGGCAAAATAGACTTTCTAAATTAACTGAGGCCCGTCTCAAATTTCTGGGGTTCACAGTCCCTTGGGTGAACGTTCAGCAAACCAGGACCTCACCCTTTCTTAATGATACCCTGATTCATACAGTGCTCAAAAAATTTGTTAATTTTGACAAACCACAATCTATACCTTGAGTTTTAAATCCCATTTTCTTCACTATCAATACAATTCAAAGTTTTAATATTTTTCTCAAGTTTCAAATGACCCCACACACTGTACAGGAAGTCTTCACTTAACACCATGAACAGGTTCTTGGAAACTGCAATTTTCAGTGAAATGACATATAGCAGGTCCTCAAATAACATTATTTCCTTCAACGTGATTTCATTATGACATTGATGAGAAAAAGAAAATTGGTTTTCTTATATGCCATTTTTCTTAAAATCATAGTCTCTAAGAACCTATAGATGACGTTAAGTGAAGACTGACTGTATTTCTTTCAACCTCTTTCTTTTCTTCCCTCATTCCTTCACTCATTCAGCAGAAACTGAGAGATGACTAAGTGCCAGGAAGTGTGCTGTCCTGGAATTCACATTCAAGTGAGAGATATAAATAATGAATTCCAATTCCAAAGGAGAAGGGAAGCAATAGGAAGCTGTACAAAGGCCAGCAGGCACTGAGCCCTGCCCACCGTGTTCCCCAGCTGGAGTCCAGAGCCATAATTACCACTAGCACAGCGCTTTGCAGCATGGCTTCTAAGCTCTCCTTTGCTCTTGCTCTGTGCTCCTCATGCCCTCCCCACACACCCACAGCTCCCAGAGGTGAACTTTACAGTGTGCTAGCACTGTGCTAAGCACTCTGCATACATTAGCTCGTTTAATGCAGTCACACAATGAAGCAAACATTATTATCTCCATTTTACATAGAGGCAAACTGAGGCTGGGGCAAACTAAGTGGTGTGCTCGTAAGTAGCAGAGTTGCCTCTTTTAACCATGACCCTACACTGCCTCATGAACCTGAAACACATGTGAGACCAGGATATGGGTGGTGGTCATTTTCTTGAAGGTTAAAAAGCTCTTTACCACAGATTTCCATTTCAAAGCTGCAGTGTTTCAGGAACAGATTTAAAAAAAAAAAAAGAAAAAGAAAGAAAAGAAGAAGTAGCTCTTTTCTGAGTGTTCTAATGGTTGAATAGAAAATATGGGGTTGGTAGGCCAGGAAGCTGTCATCACCTCTCTTCATTATACTAATTGCTCTGAAGATGAAATAAGGTTTGTTTCTCCCTTCTTATCCTACTCATAGTCCTAGCTCTGCTACTTCAGAATTGTATCTGCTATGGGTCAAGGGAGGCTTTTTTCCCCCTCATTATACGGAGACTAAAACAGGCCCATAGCACGTGGACAACTCACACTGGTGCACAGCCAGTGAGAGGCAGCCCAATGTCCCAGCAACTGTCCTCATTCGTCAGGGTGCCCCAGTGGCTGCCCTTTATTTCAACCAGGCATGCCTCACTCTCTCCCATACAAGCAGTTCTCACTCTAACCTTTGTATAATATATATTTTTTTCACAACTTCTTCCCATCCTAGAACAGCCTCTTCCTCCCAATATCCACCATACTATCTGAGCACACTTAGGCCTCTATGCCCACTCCAGCCTAGTCTTTCTCCCCTTTACTGTTACTGCCCTGGACCTCAACAGAGATTAGCATCAGTGTCCCATTTTATGACCTAATTATGCCACATGCATTGCACTTGCCTGCTGCAATGCACGCCAACCTGCTCAGGCAGGGCCAAATCTTCTATTACAATACTACGGGGATATTCCCATAGCAATGTAGTTCTGAGACTATAGGAGAGATGGATACATAGTTTGTAGCTGAAGTCTGTGTAATCTACTAGGCTTAAAGCATCTCTTTTCTGCATGTTTTCAAGCAGGGATGCTGAATTCTACATGTAATGATACGTTATAGACTCTACACACATTGGAACCTCTCACATCCTCTCAACTCACCTCTTACTCCAGCCCCCTCTGCAGCCTGTCTCCCCTAGCTGTCCCCCTGTCCCCCACCCCCCTGAGAAACAACCTGACAACGCCTCACCTTTTGCCATGCTATGCACCCAGGGCTTCTCAGAGACAAAGCGTGGAACCATGCCTGAAACTCACCACTGCTGTAGAACAGTGCAGCAGAGTTAATCTCTAGGAGCTCCCTTACCAACAGGGAAGGATAAAGTCCATGGATAAACGCTTGCCCCTTTTGTCCTCAGACAGACAGTTCTGAGGCTCTCTGAGGTTCCTGCAGGACTGAGCACCTTTCGTTAAGGCAGTGGCCAAGACAACCACTTTCCCTTCTTCCACTTTTAGCTCTGACCTTCAATCCTCCTCCCTGCTGGGCATTTCCTTCCAGGCTCTGCTTTCTGCCCTCCCCTCCCCCTCTCTTATGTTTTAACGACTAATGTCAAGGTCCCGCTGAGGAAAGGTCTTATATAAGCCTGTTCTCAGAATATTAAACACTTACAGTGTTCTGCTGGTTATTTGAAGGAGGACAGTTAGAAGGACTACATTCTAGCCAGGACTGCCCTACTTACTACAGAGCAACTTTTGCTGGATTAGGAAGTAACCTAGGGCAAAGCACTTCGACTTTCTGGGCAGGGTTTCTCAGCTGTAAAAATGGGTAATAGGGACCCTGGCTACTTTGCGGGGCTTGGGGGATCAAAGGAGATGTAAAGAGGAGGTTATTTCAAAACCGAAGGAGCTGAACAATAAAAGAATCTTTGGGTTACTCTGTGGCAAGGAAGGTAGACCACGGGGTGGCCCCTCAGGGGTTTCCAGTGCTCCACATTTCAGAGGAGTCCAGGGCGCTCCCAAAGCGCCCGGGTCGCAGAGCAGCTGGGTTCACTCTAAGCTGCCCGCTGCAAACCCGCGGTGTTTTCCAGAATCCGGGTGGTTTGCAAACCCGGATGTCAGGCTCCTTGTCCTGGAGATTCCCAAATCGCTCACCCACAACTCCTCTTCGGCGTCCCCCGGAAAGGAGAGAGCGGGGCTGCGAACTGGAAGAGCAGGGAGTGTGCGCTGGGCAGCCTCACTGCTCCTGTCCCCACCCCAAAGGCAGGAATTTCTGGGATGGGCAGATGGCTCACCCCTCCTCCTCCTCCTTCCTCAAGCCGCAGTGGGTAGGGCGGGGAAAACGCGGGGGACTTTCCCGCGTCCCAGCCAGAGCCCCGAGTGTCCGTTCACTGTGGCGACAGGGGTGGCGGAGTGGGTCTCCAGGGCCCGGGAGTGTCGAGGCCGCCGGAGGGGTGGGGCGCGGAGGAGGCTGCGGATCCGCCTCCGCGCTGCAGGGCCGGGTGCTTGGGGTGCGGCTGTGGGCTCCCGGGACAAGGGGCGCCCGGCGAGCCCAGTGGTTAGCGATGCTTCTGTCGCCGTCGCTGCTGCTGCTGTTGCTGCTGCTACTGCTGGGGGCGCCGAGGGGCTACGCTGAGGACGTGGCGGCGGCGCTCACCCCCGAGCGGCTCCTGGAGTGGCGGGGTGAGTCTCCCAGGGTCGGGGACTGGATCGGTACGTTGGGGAGGGGGGTCGGGGTGGTCGAGGGAGAGGAAGAAGGGGTGAAGCTAGGGGCCAAGCTGGCGGGCAAGGGCGGCCGCGTTTGTAGGGGTTCGTGTGTCAGCAGTCTTGAGCATGGGGGGAGGGAGTGGTGTCCTGCAGCCTCATGTCTAGGCCCAGCACCCTCCTGGCTCCTGCGGGGGTCCGGCGGCGGGGGGCGGGGCTTGGTCTCGCAGGCAGCTCCTCTCGACTCTGGCACCCGGAGCCAGCCCAGAATAGGAGTGTCGGAGAAGTTTCAAAACGGAAACTTTCCGAGAGCTGCTTATTTGGACCGATCGCATCTCGGATAAATGATGGCAAAAAAAAAAAAGGCTCAGTTCGTCCCCTTGCAAAACAAGCGCTCAGAGTGTGCGCCGCCACCTGCGGAGTGACCCCCAAGCCAGGCCTCCCCAGTCCACCCCTTCCTGAAGGAAAACTTTTTTTTTTTTTTTTTGAGACAGAATCTTGCTCTGTCGCCCAGGATGTAGTGTAATGGCGGGATCTCCGCTCACTGCAGCCTCTGCCTCCAGGCGTCAAGTGATCCTCCCATCTCAGCCTCCCGAGTAGCTGGGACCACAGGTGCGCGCCCCCACGCCCAGCTGTTTTTGTATTTTTGGTGGAGACGGGGTTTCACCACGTTGCCCAAGCTGGTCTTGAACTCCTGGGCTCAAGTCATCCTCCCACCTCGGCCTCCCAAAGTTCTGGGATTACAGGCGTGACCCACGGCACCCGGCCTGAAAACATCAGACCAGGTGAGGGAGAGGAGCCCCAGTGACTCCATGAGCTGTGCGATCTGGAGCCTTTGTGCCTTAGTCTCTGTCAGAGGAAAAATGGGATTTGTTATATACATGGGACCCCTGAGAATTAAGTTACTCCCCAAACACGCACCTGCGCACACAGACCAATTCAGCAAACACTTATTGAGCACCTACTACACATGAGACTCAGAAGGATGTGTCAAGAGATGGAAGGAGATTTCTGGCCTGCAGGGGTCCGCATTCGAGAATGGGCCACCTCAGGCAGAGAAGCCTGCGCCTAAGTGCAGAAGTCCATATATGCAAGTAGGAGGGGGACAGGAGGGAGTTAAATATGCCAGGAGGAGACTCCAGACAGACTCCATCCTCTCTGCCTTTGGAGAGAAGTTTGGAGAGAAGGGGTAACACAAAATGTGATCAATATCTGCGTTCACATTTTTTCCTCCCCAGTAGAATATATCGACATTTTTGAGGTAATCTTTTTTAGACTGTGTTTCCTAAGATCCCTGGAGGCTTAATCAGGGGCAGGTAGAACAAGACCATTCTTATTCTAAAGTGACCAAAGTCAGAGATGCTCTTACCTTCTTGGTCAATTCAGTAAAAATTGCTCCTGTGGATGCACATCTGATCCTGTGGTATGTTTGATTCCTTTCCACTAAGTTTACCATGCAGTGGTTATTCCTTTGCGTTTTAAAATGTGGGTTTTGACTGGGCACTAGGTGGTAGAACAGGGCAGCAGCCCACAGGACAGAAGTTGGACTGGGCCACACAGAGAGTATGTGCTGGTGATCTCTGAGCGAAGGGCTAATCCTTTTTATATGTAGCAGACCCAAATCCTGGCCTAAGACAAATTCTCATCAGTGTCTTCTTTTTGGTAGTCAAGGGCACTCTGAAATTAGAGCCATCTGCTAGCCCTTGTACCTACCAGGTGCAATTTGCAAATCTGACAAGGTCGAAATAGTTGGCATAGAGATTCTTCAGATATGAAAATACTGCTGCTCATTTTCCAAGGAGCACAGAGGTTATCTACCAATCCTCGCACAGGCTCCCTCCCTGATTCCAGTCATCTGCATCAGTAGAATTTCAAGTGTAAGCTAGACGGTATGAAGTCAAGTTTTTACTGTCAATACAAAATGGAAAAACAAAATCTTAACATTGAAAAGGACCTGAGACATTGTCTACTCTAGCCCTCTGTTCTTCAGATGTGGAAATTGAAATATGGCTGCCATGTAGTTAGCCACGCTTTGGGGTGCCTCAGTTTACTGCTGTGTTCGCTGTACCACATTGACTCACTTTAGCCACGATTGACATCCACAGAGCAACTGAGAGGAAAATGCACACTCATTTTCATTTCCAATCCACTAATAATGGCTATGTGATATTGTACAGCAGATTATACATACAGCATTTTTATCTGAATTGTTTGATATGTATTATTTATAGATCTGATATGTATTGTAAGCATGCCAGCCTTGGGAGGCAGATGATATATTGTATTGTAATGACTTTCCAATGATTTATCAATAATTCTTGATATGGTTTGGCTGTGCCCCCACCCAAATCTTAACTTGAATTGTATCTCCCAGAATTCCCACGTGTTGTGGGAAGGACCCAGGGGGAAGTAATTGAATTATGGGATCTTTCCCATGCTATTGTCTTAATAGCGACTAAGTCTCACAAGATCTGATGGTTTTATCAGGGATTTCTGCTTTTGCTTCTTCCTCATTTTTCTCTTGCCACTGCCATGGAAGAAGTGCCTTTCGCCTCCCATCATGATACTGAGGCCTCCCCAGCCATGTTGAACTGTAAGTTCAATTAAACCTCTTTTTCTTCCCAGTCTTGGGTATGTCTTTTTCAACAGTGTAAAAATGGGCAATACAATTCTGTATTCAAAAGTCAGTAGATACGGTATTATGCAGTAGTTAAGTTATTGGGCTTCAGAGCTAGACGGTCTGAGTTCAAATCCTGACTATGCCATTTACCATCGTGTGACCCTGGACAAGTACTTCACCCGTCAGTAGCTCAGTTTCCTCATCTGTCAAATGGAGCTAGTAATAGTACTAATCTAAGTGTTGTCCTTTTGCTGCCCTCTCACCATGGCGCCCTCCTCCTCTGGCCAATCCAGACTATTTTGACAGGTTGACAGCCCCATAACAATTATTTACTACCCTGTGTACAGCACTGTACTTGGCAGGTCTGAAGCTCATCTCCTCCTACCTTTAGTTCAGGCATCCCCAACCTCCAGGCCACCTACCAGCTTGTGGCCTGTTAGGAACTGGGCCACACAACAGAAGGTGAGCAGCAGTGAACAAAAGAGGCTTCATCTGTATGTACAGCTGCTCCCCATCCTTCACATTACTGCCTGAACTCCACCTCCTGTCAGATCAGTGGTGGCATTAGATTCTCAAAGGAACATGAACCCTATTGTGAACTGCACACGCGAAGGATCTAGGTTGCACTCCTTACGATAATCTAATGCCTGATGATCTGTCAGTGTCTCCTATCACCCCAGATGGGACCGTCTAGTTGCAGGAAAACAAGCTCAGGGCTCCCCTGATTCTACATTATGGTGAGCTGTATAATTACTTCATTATATATTACAATGTAATAATAATAGAAATAAAGTGCACAATAAATATAATGCCCTTGAATCATCCCGAAACCATCCCCCACCCTACCACCCCACTGGTCTGTGGAAAATTTGTCTTCTATGAAACCAGTGCCTGGTGCAGAAAAGGCTGGGGACCTTTGTTCTGGTTGGTTATTCCAAGGAGCCTGATTGTGGTTTGTTTTCCCTGATCAGAATCTGAGCCCTTCTTCTAGCAAGTGCTAAGACATGCTAACTTCACTCACTCAAGTACTCCAGATACAAAGAGGACAGAGGGGAGAAAGAAGAAGAGGATGGCGCATCCTGGTGAAAGCTGGGCATAGTCATTGCTGAAGGAAATGATCAGGGGGCAAGTAAAATGGTTTTGAAGCTTTGTTGAGGGTTGAAAAATGATCAATGTGAAATGGTCCCCAACTAATATCGTAGGAGAGTTTCCTTCTGTAGTGCTCAGCTTCCCAGAGCAGGAGTGGAAAGAACCCAAGTCTGTGTCAGTGCCTGGGCACTCTCAGGGTAGGCTCTTCTAAATGACCAGTGACCAAGGGAGGTGAGGGTGCTGATGAGTGTGTGGTCAGTGTGCTTGCCATGAGGTCCTAACTTGGGAGAATATAGTGAAACAGGGTTGGGTGTACAGGGTGTCTCTTGACATGGCTGTGCCAATGGAAAGAGGGGTAGAGGCTGATGACCTCAGTCATTCATTATCTGTCAGGCACTATGTGTTTTATCTCCCTGTTTTACTTGGGCTCATCCAAAAGCAATTCCTGAGACATGTTTTCATTAGGGTGCAAGTAGTTTTTTTTTAGGAGGTGATTCTAGAAAGCATGGTAAGGGAGTGAGGACATGAGACCAAGGAGGGAAGAAAGCCACCACAGGCCACTGGGGCTCAGTTTCACAAAGGACCCTTTGAGGAACTGTATAGAACTCAGTGGACCCACCGACAGGCAAGAAGCTGAAGTATTTATCCACCAACTCCCACCTCTCGCTGTCTAAGGGTCACTCCTGGGGCATTCACCCCCTGGTGCTCCTGGTCTCCCTGAAACACTCAGGCAGAGAGCCACAGAAAGTCACTGGGAGTGCACAGGGACTGTCTGCAGGTGAGTGAGCTCCAGGTTAGAGGGTGTGAGGAGGGAACCAACAGAATCTGCTACCCACCTCCAGATTGGGGAGGTAAAAACATGAGTAGGATTGACACTGGCCCCAAGAGGCTGAGAGTGCAGGGACAGATACAGAAACACAAACAATTACAAAACAGCGAGAGAGGTCTTATGATAACTAGGGATGAGCAAAGTGCTGAAGGCGTGCAGAGGAGGCGCTGGCCTGGGGAGCTGGAGGCTCATAAAAAAACATTTGTTTTCCTAAAGGATAAGTAGGCAGTTGCCATATAGGAAAAAGGAGACTGAGCATTCCTGGGAATGCATATTTCGTGTGCAAAGGCACAGGATTATGTGTCAGGCAACAGTAAAAGTTCAGTGAGCTGAAAGTTCCCTTCTGAGCTCTTTTGGATTCAAGGAAAGAGGCCCACTGAAGGTCACTCAAGCAAGCGTGGAGTTGTTGTAATGGTCCCAGGATCTCAAGGGGGACCCAGGACAGGTTCTTCAGGGCAGCCAGATCTTCTGGGACACAGGTACTGGCCACTGACATGAAGCATTACTTTATGTGTTTCTCTCTGTCTCTGGGGCTCTATGGTGTCTCCAGCTTGGTTGTTCTATCTGTTGACTAGTTTCTTTGGCTTTGACTAGCAGGACTTTCCTGTGTAGCTCCCTTAGCTTCTTGGGAAGAGTCCCTTAATTTCCTAGGAGAGGGGTCCAGTTACACTCTTCACAGCATGCTAGTCAGTTCCTGTGCTCTGCCCTCCAGTCGAAGGCCTTCCCCTGGCTAATTGGCCATGGTAGGGGCAAGAGGTGGACACAGGGATGGATGCTGCTTCATCCGGGGCTGTGGATGGGGTAGACCACCAGAGTAGGGCCCCAGGCAAAACAAGAAGCAGTAACATGTCTATATTTGGAAGCGTGAGATTGTTGAGGAAGAGTTGGTTGGAGGCACCCTGCTTCCGGAAACAGTCTGGTCCAGTGAGTTGGGCACTGCTGAGAAGGGCCTTGTGGGTTTGCACAAAAGGGAACCAGATCGCATGTTTAAGTTTAGAAGTGCCATGTTCAATTTGGGCCTTGAAGAGAAGGTCTCCTGTCACCTTGAAGAGGGTAATTCTGGAGGGCAGCAAAGAAATGGTCTGGATAGTTAAAGCTGAGCTAAGTCAATAACAATAGGAAGATTGAGGAACAGAAAGTTTTGTTCATGAAACAGGGTTTAAAAAGAGGAAAATATATATTTAAAAACAGTAACAAAAGAAAACAGTTAGTGAAGGTTAGGAGATGAGGGAAAATTGCAGAATAGGAGAGGTAGTGGTTATAGAGTGCAAAATCCAAGTTTTGGAGATGGACCTATTCTTGGTAGTAAACAGATCTGTGATATGGTTGTGGGAGTGGTCACCAAAGTGGAGAAGAGGCAAAAGAAGGTCCTCACCACAGAGGAGGTCAAGGAACCCAATGTCCTGAGCAAAGCTAGGTTGGAGTAGAGTTTGGGACTCTTTTGTCAGCAAGCCACAATAAGAAACACATTTTACGTCACAACCCACAGCATATAGGTCTACATATGTATAACTGAAACAATGTTTCATTTTAAAAAAATACTCTTACCTAATATGACATGCTGCCACATTTCCCCCTGTTCCATTCTGTTTTGTTTTGTCTAGCTAGTCATAACATGCTCAGTTGATTGCATGACCATAAATGGGCCACAACCTGCAGTGGGGAAAGCATTGAGTCAGAGTGTTAGGTCGTATGTGTGGAAGCTAAAGTGGCTTTGGGATGTGGAGAACAGCAGAGAGTCTGCTGGTATCAAACCATGGTGAATGTGGGGAAGAGTGGTTCAGGGCTGAGGGCCCCAGTGGCGAGGAAGAGGGGTAGGTGCCACCTTCTGAAAAACAGCGATAAGAGCCACTACCTGGAGGCGGCAGAGGGGAGAAGCTGTAGCCCTGAGATTTCCCACATAGCTTCTGTTTCTAATACAAAGGTAAAAATGCCCCTCTACTGCTTCTAGTATTTTCTAAAAGTTGGGGAGTCGTTACTCTTTGTTGTTTTACTTACATCGACACGTTGTGTCCTCACCTAAACAGGTAGGCAATATTAATACATACCCTTCTTTTACAGATGAAGAAGGGTTAAGCAACTTGTGCCCACAGGAGCTTGTAGCATGGGGTTTGAATCAAGCACTCAGCACTAATGCAAAGGATCCCTGAATAGCCTTGTGACCCCATGGTATGGTTCATTCTGTATCCTGCTGCACGACAGGAGCACACGATTTGGTTTCACAGCAGGAAGAACAGGAGGCCAGCCTCTTGCTCTCTGCAACTCCTCCTTTTCCAAACCCCTCCTTTCACAAGTGGGAGTGGTATTTTCCTAAAGCAGAAATGTGCAAAGCTATTGATTTGTGTATTGTTCTAGGCAATTCTGATGTCTCTAGGCAATGAGCCATTCTACTAATCTGGAGATGGAATTTCAGTAAAAGTGTGATCAGATAGTGGTTTAGCTGCCCTTCCTGGCCATGAATCATGCTAGCCATCTTGACTCCATTTCTCCCGTTTCTGTTTGTCATCCCTCAGCGTTTCTTCCCCTTCATACTTTTCTCATCCCACCTTCTCTGCCTGCCTCCTTTCCTGGCAAGCCTTTGTGAGTCAGCATAGACGTCCAGTTTTCCTGGTCCTATTTACTCTTTCTCGTTAAGCCTCTAACTATTTTCCTATTGTTGGTTGTCACCGTAACTGATACCACACAATGCAGGTTCCAAGCCCATGACAGGAAAGATGGGGCCACACAGATGGCTTAGTTTTCCCTGCAGCTCCCCTTCTTTGACCTAATAATCTGCTTATTTATATCAAGTTATCTGAAGAAACGATCCCCTTGTGTTGCCTCTTCTGAACTCAATCCTAATGCCGCAAATCCTCATGGAATCTATCAAAGTAATCGATTTAAGACATTTATAAACCCTTCCCTCCATTTTTCTTTTTAGAAATTATGCTTGAGAGCCTTTTGGAGATGTTCCAATGCATAGCTAGGAGCATAAATTATATTTTGAACTGATCAAAGCAAAAAGAAATATTATTGTTCATAAAATAGACAAAAGAACACCATATAAACACTATATAAAGTCATTTAGGGAAAAACATTTTATAAAGCCACTCAAGAAAATTAGAAAATTAGAATTAGAATTTCTGTAACTTGGGTTCTGAGACACAGAGCTAAACAAAACAGAAAAGTCATAACCACTTGGCTTTTTAATTTATGATACTTTCCAGACAACTACAGTTCCAAAGAAATATGGAAATAAAATAGTGTTACCACTTCTAGCTTTTGGTATTCTGCTCTTGAGAACTTTTCAATTATGAAAATATAAACAGGAATCTCAAAGTAATTATTTAACTATAAACATTTTTTTCATTTTGCTGCTCTTTGGCACCATTCATATTCAAAGTTAAGATTGGCTTTTATTTTTATTAATATTTATAAAGTGATCATCATAACTGAGATAACCCTTATCAAGGTCTTGTGAAGCTAGCACGATTATTTTTTCTTTTTATTATAAATTTAAACTTTTTGTAAAGAAGGGGTCTTGCTATGTTGCCCAGGCTGGTCTCAAACTCCTGGTCTCAAGTTGTCCTCCAGCCCCGGCCTCCCAGAGTGCTGGGACTACAGATGTGAACTACACACCCAGCCCCAGCATTACTATTAAACCCATTGTGCAGATGGGAAAACCAAGGCAGATACTTTCCTAGTTTTAAGCAGTTCTGCCCTAAAAGAAGTGCTCTGTAGTTTGCCACGGTCTTTTTTCCATAATGTTAACCTTGTTCAAATACAGACAAGGAGAGCTTCATGGGGATATAACCAGTGCAGTCGCACAGAGTCCTATAGTCAGAAGGGCCTTCTTTCCACTTAGGGTTTAAAGCTCCATGGATAGGGGCCTTGGGATTCATAATTATTTCTATCTTTGAAATTGTGTGCTGTGCGTGATGTTCAGTGGAACAATGGAACTCAAGCCAGAGGTTTGGAGCCTCTGTTCAATTCTGCCTGGGGTCCGCTGTCTACCTCCCTGGGATGGGTTCTCAGCTGCCTCCCCCACACTCCTGCCCCACAGTTGCTGCTGCCTTCTGCACACAGTGGCAACCGGGTTGCATTGAAGTTGGGGGACTGGAGGCCTGGGCCCTGGGAGTAGATGCCTTGTGGCATTTACGGGCAGTGCAAAGCAGCATCTGTCACCACTGGACTAGTAGCACTTCTGTGGGTTCTGTGAGGGCTGAGTGGGAACGTGTCACATATCCTCAGTCCAGGTACTATATTCCAAGCATGTTATAGCTCAGAGGTTGCAATCTCTTGTGGGCCCAAGGGAAAGGGACATTGACTTGACTTCCCCATGTCCAGCCAAGACCACATATTTTCATTGTACCCTGGACCCTGCAAATGATGCAGACAGCCTGAATAAGAATGATAGGGATGGTTGTGACTTGAATTTTGTTTCCCCCCACCACCAAATTCATATAAAAATGAGACTTTACTTGGAGATAGGGTCTTCACAGAGGTAAACGAGTTAAAATGAGGCAGTTAGGGTAGCCCTAGTCTATTATGACTGGTGTACTCATAAGAAGGGGAAACTGGGACACAGAAATATGCATAGAGAGATGATGTGAAGAGACACAGGGAAAAGGTGGTCCTCCAGGGGCCAAGGAGAGAATCCAGGATCCCATCCTTCCCTCACAGCCCTCAGAAGGAACCAACTCTGCCCCACCTTGATCTCACGCTTCCAGCCTCCAGAATTATGAGAAAAGAAATTTCTGTCATTGAGGCCACTCAGTTTGTGGTATTTTATTATGGCAACTCTAGTAGCAAATCAATACAGGGACTAACACTCTACCTACCACTAAACGTTGTTTTTTTGCTTTTGTTTTTGTTTTTAACATTTCTGCCTTGCACTGTAGTAAATGTTTTTTTTTTTTTTAATGGCCATACTCTCAAAGCAGCTAAGATGGATAGCTCATTGTAAGCACTTTTGTTTTCAGTCATGCCATATCATTTCCAGAGTTGTTTTGGTTGATGATGGAATTATTTTCTGGTTTTGTTGGTTTTTTGTGACCCAGTCTTTGAATCATTTCCAGGCTTTAATATGCAGGCATTTGTGAGGGCATCTTAACAATGTTCTGTCTTTTTGTCCTTGCCCTAACTTGCACTTTGTAATGAGGCACGTTTTTGACTGAGATGGTATATTTTCAACAGAGTGTATAAGGTAATCACGGAGCTGCTGTAAATAATGATTTTTACACCAGCAATGTCTGTTAGGTACTTTCCAGTTAAATAAAGGTAAAACAATGGGAGAAGAGACAAGAAGCTAAAAGGAAGAAGAATGTTTTCAACTCAGTTTAAAAATTCATTGGTAAGACACAGAGGTCTAGCAAAGAATCACGGAAGAGAGAAGCTTTTCTGCCAGGGTCAGCAACTGCTAAATGAGGACAGAGCAGGAGGACAGAGGAGGGAACAGGAATGGCCAGGGAGTGGCAAGGACAGTCTGAAAGGGTAAACCCCTCCTGGCACAGGGGTTAGTAACAGGCAATTTGAAGCCTCACAGAACTACAGTCCGGTGGCACTGATTATGCTGGGTTTCATTTTTCCCATATGTGAGAAAGACTATTGTGTGCCTCATGGAACTTGGAGAGGCAATTTGGGGAGGTTAGAGAGAAAAGGGAAGAGAACATGTAAAAAGATTTATCAAGAGGGATCCACGACCCTGTGGAGATGGTGATTATCCAGGTTCAGAAGCTATAGGAGAATAAAGAAGGCTCAGAGTTAAGGACAATGCTAGGACAGAGAAAGAGAAGGAAGTTCTGAGACAGGACAAAGAGGTTTCTTAAAAAATATATTTGGTTAACTTTTTAGTTGATTAATAGAAAGCAATTGACAGGAACTCAAAAGCTTCAGATTAAGAGACACATGAAAACTCAGATGATTTGAGATAAAATGCACATTTTCATGCAGAGAGAGGTAGGAAGGACTGGCCCACTTTTCACTTTGTTCCGTGGATCTGTTCTTTGAAGAACCATGCACATGCTGATTGCTGCAAGCATGGGAAATTCCTCACTTATTGGTTTGAAAGGTCATGTTAAGAATCCAGATTTTCTGCATCACTCGGCCATGAATAGGACTTGATTCAGCAGCTTACAGTATCCCTTCCTGCTACAGAGTAATCTTAGGAATGCAATCGGCTCTGAATCCATTGTTCACTAGATGGAAGAGATAGAGACAAACCCAAATTTGTGAAGCTGGAAAAGGTCAATACATCTCAAGAGAGAAGCTGCTCACCTTCAGATTGGTTACAGAGGAGAGATGCCCTCCCCATTTCCTTCTGGACTGTGTCCCTGCTGAAACCTAAATACTGTCAGAACAGCAAGGAAATGGACAGAGTCCAGAGAGGCTGCAAGGCAGGACGGGCGTGAGCCCAGCACTAGCTCTGTGGGTAGATGGAGTAGAAGCAATTTCAAACCTATGGACTGGGGTAGGAGATTGAAATTGGGCTGCAGCCTGCATGCTGTGGCTTTCTAATAGCTTGTCTTACGCATTGCACTTGATGTGAACCATGCACTGGAACTTTTCCTTCCAGTTCCCTTAATGAAGCGGCACAGAGACGGACTTTATGTGTATAGTTGGATTAGGTGAATACCTTCATGATATAATTTATTGATTACCAGAAAGTCCTTTGTTTGCCTAAAATGCCACCATTGAAATTGCTGTTTTATTATTTCTTCCAAGTGTTTTTTGTTAAAAATGCAGAAACTTCACAAAAGCTTAACAGTACAAATCTTATCCTACTCACTTAACACTTCAAACCTTCATTCAGCTAGTTCTAAGAGAAGAGCTGTCTAAAGCTAAAGGGAACACCAAAGGCAAGCAGAGGTGATCAGAAGGGGTGCAGAAGGTCAAGTGGAGGGGCCCCAGGAGAAACTTCCTGTAGGTACCTCCAGTCTGCTGTTCACACAGACAGATCAAACTGCAATAATGCCCCCAGGCTTTAGACTCCAACCTCATGGCACACCATTTTGCTTGTATCTCCTATGTCAAAATATATGTTGGCATTAAGTTATAATTTTTTTCTGTGTATTTCAGGGATTCCCAGGGAGAATATGACTTCCTTGCAGGCAAACACTATGACATATATATCCTTCTGTCTGCAGGGTTCCCAAACCATGCCACATTAAGCACATGCTAGATCTTTGTCGTCTGAAATTTCAAGTCAGCTACTTCAACATGTTTGGTGACAATCTATAGCAGTTTATTTTCTTCTTTCTTAAGTTATAAGTGAATGCATGTAAATAAAGCTACACCTGGACTGAATATAGTAGAGAGATATAAAACTTCTAAGACAAAAATGAATTTGAAAAAAAAAAAAGTAAAAGATTGGTTCAGTTAAATAATCTTTACAGTTCCATCCAGCTCTGAAGTTCATGGTTCGGGGTTTATGGGTGAAGTGAGTCTCCTCTGCCACACCTGTCTTCCTTCCAGCACTGCCCTGCTTTGTCCTCCCTAGAAAGTGGGCAAGTATATGTGTGTGCACACTCCCTGCTCAGAGTCTGGTGACACTGAGGGGTCCTGTCCAACTCACATGTGACATCAGTTGAAGAGCCAGTTCGGTGTCTTAAATTTTGGGTTATTTTCTTTTTTTTTTTTTTTTTGAGACGGAGTCTTGCTCTGTCACCCAGGCTGGAGTGCAGTGGCCGGATCTCAGCTCACTGCAAGCTCCTCCTCTCGGGTTCACGCCATTCTCCTGCCTCAGCCTCCCGAGTAGCTGGGACTACAGGCACCCGCCACTTCGCCCGGCTAGTTTTTTGTATTTTTTAGTAGAGACGGGGTTTCACCGTGTTAGCCAGGATGGTCTCGATCTCCTGACCTCGTGATCCGCCCGTCTCGGCCTTCCAAAGTGCTGGGATTACAGGCTTGAGCCACCGCACCCGGCCTATTTTCTTTCTCTTATTTGTTATCACTTAGTTTTTAAAATCTTTTAAAATCATTTTTTATTTTATTTTAAGTTCCGGGATGCATGTGCAGGATGTGCAGGTTTGTTGCATAGGGAAATGTGTGCCATGGTGGTTTCCTGCATCTATCATCCCAACATCTACGTATTAAGCCCACATGCATTAGCTCTTTATCCTGACGCTTTCCCTTCCCCTGCCACAGGCCTCGGTGTATATTCTTCCCCCCCTGTGTCCCTGTGTTCTTATTGTTCACCTCCCACTTATAAGTGTTATCACTTGTTTTTAAGAGCTTATTGTATCAGTTTGTTGTTGTTGTTTATTTGTTTGTTTGTTTTGAGACACAATCTCACTCTGTCCCCCAGGTTGGAGCGTAGTGGCATGATCTTGGCTCACTACAGCCTCCACCTCCTGGGTTCAAGCGATTCTTGTGCCTCAGCTTCCCGAGTAGCTGGGAATACAGGCACGCACCGCCAAGCCCAGCTAATTTTTGTATTCTTAGTAGAGACCTCAAGTGATTCCCCTGCTTTAGACTCCCAAAGTGCTGGGATTACAGGTATGAGCCATCACGCCCCACCATTAAGGGCTTATTTTGAATGCAATTATAAAGTTTTCTTTGGAATTGATGGAACTCCCTTCTTTTCATTAGCTAGCCAAATTCCCATGATTCCAGAACAAATATACACAGTTTCAAAGGACAGATATTTAGGCAAATAATTTCTCTCTATCTCTAGCATCTTACCCAGTGTCTATGAAGTAGCTGGCATCCAATGAAAGCTAGTTGAAGGAATGAATGTTCCATACGCAGTCATAAAGGTAACACCCTAAACTTTGGTTTAACAGTTGATCAATGAAACATTCTCCTCCCACTCCTTAGAAGAGTACACATTATCTTATGGGGCTAAAGAGTGGATCTGAAATGATCTCCTCCTAAAGGAACTCAGAAGTAGAAAGTAGAACCACTGTCTTCCATGGATTTTATTTTAGAAAAAAAAGGATAGAAATTAGCTTATAAGTTTCTTCTAATAAATCAATCCTTTTTCTCCTCCTAAACTTATAATTATGAAGGGAAGTATAATAACATTTTCCTGCAAAGAGATTTAGTAATTCTGGCAGTACTTCATTAATCACTTAATCAGTGTTCAAGCAGAACTGATGTCCTTGACATGTATAATCAATCTTGATTCCTCCCACATTTGATTTTCATCTTTTAAAAAATCCAGCAACTATACACACTAAGGATTGGTGGCTTATTTTCACATTATAGTTTTGTTAGAGACATTATGTGCATATAATAACAATCAGAATATTGATACCTATATTAAGTCTCCTCATAGTCTGTTTGAAAGTAATTGTTTTCTCTTCAGTGAATTTATGGAGATTAACAGTGCCAGGATCATATTCTATTATAACTTAATGGAAAAATGGGCTCAAGTCATTTTTTAACTTAGTATATTTGGAGGCAGCATGTTGATTATTATTGGTGAACCAGAGCTACTTGCCTATGGCAGATTCTGAAGAACTTTTCTAAAGCTATTTCCTAAATGCAGCTGGCATGGAAATATAAGTAGCACCCCAAAATTAAGCAGCAATGGATTAGGTGTGTCTAATATGTTCTGCTTTGGAAAGGTAATTTTATGATTGCTAGTGTGATACAGAAGTTCCAATTTCTGCCACTCTTTTTCTCTTAACACTTATTAATTTGGAAGTTTAAAAGCATTATTGGCCAGGCATGGTGGCTCACACCTGTAGTCCCAGGACTTTGGGAGGCCAAGGTGGGAGGATTGCTTGAGCCCAGGAGTTTGGAGACCATCCTGGGCAATATATTGAGATCCCGTCTCTACCAAAAACAAACAAACAAAAAATTAGCCAGGCATGGTGGTACACACCTGTAATCCCAGCTACTCAGGAGGCTGAGTTGGGAGGATCAGTTGAGCCTGGGAGGCCAAAGCCTCAGTGAGCGGTGACAGTGCCACTGCACTCCAGCCTGGGTTACTAGAGCAAGACCTTTTTTCAAACCCCCCGCCCCACACAATATTTATTCACCCCAAATGTTAGGTTTGTAATTTTCATGTCCACTTATTCACAGACCACCCGTTTCCCCCCATCTACACACTGCTTGTCAACACCATGTATTTTTCTCTTTCCTATTAAAAAACCTACAGTGTAGACTTTACTGGTGGGTAATGCAGAAAATCAACAGATGAAGGCTCTTAATTCATCACTGCACACATATTTGAACAAATGAGACAAAGATTTTGTTATCTGGTTGTTTGGAGAGTATTTTTCCTCCATAAAAGGTGATAGCAATTGTTTAAAAAAAAAGCGATAGCATTGTTTAAAACTAAAATGTCTGCACCCACTGTGTGCTGCAGAAACTGCAGTAAAAATAAGCTTTTGTGCTAACAGTGTAAGAGAAGAAGCCTTTGAGGGATGCTGAGATTAGCACTCTGTAGGTTCAACCAGGTCTGCAGCTGGATCTATAGACCAAGAATCAGGAAGTCAGAGGGATAAAGTAATAATGATAGCTCCCATTTCCTAAGGCTTTTCATGGTAGTATGTGGTGTGCTTTTCATGGGTTATTCAATGGAATATCCTTAACATCCCTAAGAGGTGAGTACCATACATAGTCCCAGTTCAAGGAGGAAAGACGAGGCTCGCTGAGATGGAGCAATCTGCCCAAAGTTACACAGCGGGTCCGTGATGGTTCTACGTGACTCCAGAGCTCTCAACCACTAGCCAGGTCATCTATATACCTATCTGAGGTGTATAAACTGAGGCACAGTCAGTACGTTGCAGAGCTTATAATACATTTGAACATATATATTAGGTAGAAGCTGAACTACAAAACCATTATAGTAAAATAATTATCCTTTGATGAAAAATTAATGAACTCTAGGTTAACTAGAAAGTAATTAGTAGGTTACAACAAAAATTAAGGTGAACATTCTACCCAGGCATGAAAAGGTGAAAAGGAGAGTTGGACAGAAGGTTAATTATCGGACTCCATGTCACACTGATGAGAGGTGGATTTGATTTTGAATCACTATTGCTAATAACCATGCAGACAAGGCCCTCATTAGGAAAACAAATTTCCTGATCTAAATGAAATCTCCCTAAAACCATTCATTTTCCCTACCCCACCCCCTCTCTTTTACTCTGATGTACGGTGATCAAAGCAATTCTATGACAACTAATTCAACTCCTCAAATCTATGGCTATAAGTAAGGTCATCAATTATTAAATGAGGTATAGCATTTATTAATACATTGACAATCTTTTTGAAACAGTATCTTAAGTGATTTTGGTAACTGTAAATCAGTTCTCCTCAGGCTGATTAACTTTGGAGAAACCAAAAGAACATTTACCAGAATGAAGCATTGTTCCCTCGTGGATCTGTGAGAAGACCTGTCCTGCACTGTCCCAAACCTCTCCAAGGCCTCTGCCTATACCTGTTCTGCCCTCCATAACACGACCCACCCTAAACCCCAGACATTCGAGGGAACCCTATCATGTCCCTTCAGAGTTTTGAAAAAATAGACAGGAAGTAAAATAGAAAAGGGGAACCCAGCTACTGGGAGAAGAAAAGAGTGCCAGGGCCTGACCAGACATGACCGAGGTGACTTCAGCAGCCAAAGGCCGAAGCAGCAGCAGCTGGTGTATTTCATCAACAGCAAGCACTGACTGAATTTCCATCATGTGCGCAACACACTCCGTGCTTAGACCAAAGAAATGAGACTTGGTTTCCATCTTCAAAAAGCCTGAGAGAAAACAAGTTCATACTAACTGTTGAGTACTAGGTGCCTTCCAGGCCCGCAACTTGGGTTAAGTCAGGTAGCAGGCTGGCAGCTAACATGTATTCCCTGGCTGGGTCCCACCAGCTTTTCCATAGGAAACTCACCCAAATCCCTTCTTCCATCTCCAGGAAGGAGAGCTCAGGGGCATATCACAAAATGCCTACTTTCTCCAACCGTCCATGTGGCCTCTGGTTTCTGCCACGGTAATGGTGGTCCATCACCTCTCGTGTTTCGAGGTGTGGTGCCATAGCTAGTGGCCTGGGCATCTACCTGCTTCTGCCAGCCCCACCCAGCAAGCCGTCTCCTACTAAGAGTCTATCCCCATAGCAAGAGGTCCCCGCCTCCACCTCTGTACTGCTGAGAAGCCCTGTGTTCTCACCAGCATTGAATCCTGCATCAGATCACAAAGCAGCATTTCACTGATAGCCTTTCAGTTTTCTACAGGAACTTGATGGTACAGAGTTTCATTCAGTGGTTCTTGATTCAGCAGCTGTGTCCCTAACATTCAGGCATTTGTCTGAGACAGTGTTGTCCCATCCATGGGCCCCCAGTGTCCCTCCCCAGGAGCCCTGAGTATTATTACCAATCCCCCTCTCTAACCAATTGTGTGAGCGCACCTTCTCTGTCAGTAACAGACCTGAGTGGATTGACAGGTAACCCTTGTTCCTATATGGCCAATGAGGTCTTAGATCAGAGCTCTCCCATTAGCTCCATAAGCCCTTTTATGCTTCCAAAGAAACTCCTTTGTTTTATGGAAATAAAGCCCTTCAGATGGACCCTGCCCAACAACGCCAGATCTGTGGGAAATGACCGGCAACTGTGGCATATCGCACTTAGATATGCACACTGAGATCCTCATGATGCTAGTAAATTATATATGAAAATTTCATGCCAGGTCTTTGATTTTTGTTTCAGATAAAGGGCTATTTATTATCCAAAGTGAGAGTCTGAAGAAATGCATTCAAGCAGGTAAATCGGTACTGACCCTGGAGAACTGCAAGCAAGCAAACAAGCATATGCTGTGGAAATGGGTTTCAAACCATGGCCTCTTTAACATAGGAGGCAGCGGTTGCCTGGGCCTGAATTTCTCTGCCCCAGAGCAGCCCTTAAGCTTATACGAATGTGACTCCACCCTCATTTCCTTGCGGTGGCGCTGTAACAGGAAGATGATCACCGGCCCGCTGCAGTACTCCGTCCAGGTGGCGCATGACAACACAGTGGTGGCCTCACGGAAGTATTTTCATAAGTGGATTTCTTATGTGTCAGGTGGTGGAGACATTTGTGAATATCTACACAAAGGTAAAAATAATTTAAAGAAGCACTCAGGGAATAGTATTTTTTTAAAGTTTGCCTATAAGTAAAGATTTGTAAAGCGTTATGTGAAAGAAGTACACAAAGCCTGGACCCTCAGGGGACTTCTGTTAAATACATTTTAGTTGCTTCCTTGCTTATGGTAAAAGGGTTATGAGAGTCTCAGAATGGACATACTACATTCTACTAAAGAAGCAGAACTTCTCAGAATTTAAAGGTATTGGGAGGAAAAACATTCAACTGACTCTGGGAATCAATGGAAAGGAGGAGAAAGAACAAGCAGACAGGAGAGAGAGAGAAAAGGAAGGTGGAAGGAAAAGATATTTGAAGACTTTTGTCATGACAAATATAATAACTTCTCCTTCCCTGCCTCCATTTCTCTTATTGTAAAAACGCATCCCCACCTATGGAGGTATGTATCCAGGGCACCTCCAATGCCTCCTGATGCTGGCTGGCATTCATGTGATAATCATGTTGCAAGTCACTTGAAGATAAATGACAGACTGTTGTCAGGGGTTATTTGGTGTGTGCCAAGCATGGTCAGTGGGGAAGCATGGTTTAGAGGGGAATTTCATTTTCTATGGTTATCTTTGTCATTTCTAAACAGAAAAAAAAAAAAATAAAGAAAGTTACATAGTTAAATTCTAAAATCTCAAACCTGTCCCTCAGGGTTTGTTTGGTAGCTCACTCTATCCAACCATCCATCTATCGATCCATCCATCCATCCATTCATCCCACATTTTTATATAACACTGCTGACAAATCCACCCCATATTGATCAGGCACTGGGCTAGGCACCTGGTTTACAGAGGCCCACAGGACAAGCGGAGTCCCTCCCCTTGTGGTGCTCTGTAGAGTTATGCTTTCACAAGAGCATATCTTCCTAAGAATTCTGTACAGTCCTGGGAAGCAGAGCAAGGAATTCCTAAAGAAGAAATGATTAAAAAGAGACAGAGCCAAGGACCAGGCATTTTCAGGGCTCACTAAAATAAAGCTAGTGCTGCAAATCAGCACTCTGAATAATCTACAGTCCTGAAGAGGAACTTGCTATTTTGCTTTATGTTAGCTTTTTTAGCCACATACCCACATTCATGGTGCATGCAGGAGAAGATTCTAGAGAACATATGCTTCTGAGTAGAAGGAAGGGGACTGAAAGAAAAGGGCATGTCCTGAAATACCTACGGTTCCTAAGTAGCCTTAACTGCTAAGGCTGGTGACTGGTGACATGTCGTGAGCTCAGGTCACCCCTGCCAGTTGTGGGAAAGAGGTGAGGCTCTCCACAGCTGGTCCTTTTGCCCCAGGACCTACCACTGGCAACCCCAGTTGAGTCGTGAAAAGTTTTTGTTGATTCCTGATTAAGGCCAAGAATGACCAAGTATTGCAAAACCCTGAGAAGGCAGCCAGCAGGCTACGTCTGCATGATCGTCTCACTCTAGGTCATTGTAGAAGTCACCCAGTCAGCTGTCTGGCTTCACCCTCTCCCCATGTCGGCTGTTTGCCCCCTTGCACTCTCAGTGATTCTTTAAAAATGGAAATCTGAACCTGTCACTTTTCCATTTGAAATGCGCAAGAGACTTGCCCCCACCCTCAGAGTAGAGGCCAAAGCCCACAGTATGGCAGGGAGACAGCCCTATGTGCGCTGGCACTCCAGTACATCCCTGGTTCCCCTTCCCAGAGGGCCTCCTTCCTCTTCTTCATTCTCCCACACCTGTTCTTGTCTCAGGTTCTTTTTACTTGCTCTTCCTTCTGCTGGATCAACTCTTGTCTAAAGACCTGCACTCTCGGGTCACCCAGTTCCTATTCAGAGAGGCCTTTCACTGCCCATCCTGTCCAAAGTAGTGCCCTGTGCTCCTCCATCCCGTCTCTCCCTCTCTCTCTTTCTCTCTGTCTCTCCCTCTGTCTCATGCATACACACATACACACACACACGCACACACACACCCCACTCTGTCTTCTCATCCTATTTATTTTTCATCATGGCACTTTTCACTACCTGCAATGATACTGTATGTTTACTTGTATATTTGCTTTCTTTTTCTCTCTCCTTGCTAGAATAGAAGTTCCCATGAAGGAACTTATGCTGGTTTGTTCACTGTTGTATCCCCAGTACTGAGTACACTAAATGCTCAATAAATAGTTATTGAATGAGTAAATTAATAAATGCCTATGAATCTATTGAGCCTTAGATGCTAATGGCTGATGTATTTGGGGACTGGAAGGTATTATGAAGTTAAATCTCCATTAAAGTTTCCTTCTCATCCATCCACAAGTATGAATGTTACTGTGGCAGCTCACCATAGTAAGTAAACAAGTAGATAAATGCGTAAGCAAACCATGTATCAGCACTTCCTCTGAGCCCAGCTCTTGGTCTCACACTTCTACTGACAGGAGACAGTGAGGAACTGAGGGCTCACTCTGTTGTAGTGAGTATCTGCCCCTAAGAGGGTTTCAGTCCATAAAAAATGCTTTTGATGTATAGCAGTTTCCAAAGGTAAAGCTGACATCATACATGTCTGACTTTGTACATTTCTTTCTCCTAGATTTGCACACAATCAAAGGGAACACCCATGGGATGCCGTGTATGTTTCCCTTCCAGTATAACCATCAGTGGCATCATGAGTGTACCCGTGAAGGTCGGGAAGATGACTTATTGTGGTGTGCCACGACAAGCCGTTATGAAAGAGATGAAAAGTGGGGATTTTGCCCTGATCCCAGTAAGAATAAATTTTGTCTTCTCTATATGTCATGAATGAATCAAAGAGGATTAGAAAGTTATCTGTATCTAAACAAAAGCACTGGGATTGATATATTGAAGTCTGAATAAGCACCCTGATGCTATTAATTCAGATTTTGAATGGGGTTTTTGTTTTTGCCTTGAAAAGACAACTCTAATGTATATTCTTTTTGCCATACATTCAAGAGATGTTAATTAGCCATTCTTCATTAAGCTCAGTGCATAATGATGTTTTAACCCGAATTAAATTATAATACTCTGCGATCTCATTGATCCCAGCTTCTTGGCTGGATACTTCAAAACAAACCTGATTGCATATAAAACCCAGTTAGCCTTTCAATCCACTACCTCTTATGAGCTGCCTTAATTTCTCCACATCCAGGCTGCTTGTCTTGTCCATTGTCAAGTCCAGGCACCAGCTGGCCTCTTGATGATCTTTCTAAAATCGCAATTGCCCTCATTATTTCTTGACAGTGGATTCTTGTCTTGACTCCCTTTCCTTACTACTTACCTTCTGGATATAACCTCTTTTTTTTTTTTCTTTTCTTATCTTGATTTTCAAAGGTCAATGGCAGTGGCAATGTTCTAACTTTTTTTTCCGTTAGTGCTTTATTATTTTATTTTATTTTTATTTAGCTGAAAAGTTTCCAGTTGTTCTCAAGTATTAGAGAATATTTATATATGCCTCCTACTTTCTATATTCAATTTCCTTTCCCGTGGTTTCTGTGAGTCAGAGGGTACAGCTCTTACAGTCTTCATCTCCCATGCCTGCCTCCCCTCCGCATACATAAAATGCAACAAATAAATTTGAAGCAAAAGCAAATTGAAGAGATTAACTCCAAATAATCTGATTTATAAAGTATCTGTAGAATTGTTTTCTAATCCAAGAGCTAGTATGGCTTAGTAAATAAGAAAGTATAAACTTTGAAATAATCAGACAGGTCAAGATTGGAATCCTGCTTCTTCCCAACAATGAAATTTTGGGAAGCTCTCTCCATCTTTCTGAGTCTCAGTTTCCTCAGCCATAAAATGTAGATAATAGCAGTACCTATTAGGATTATTGTGCAATTCAATTAGATGAAGCATTCAAGACACTTTTCATAATGTCTGGCACAGAGTAAGCACCCACAAGGGCTAACCATTGTGGCCAGCAGCAGCAGCAACAATAGCAGCAGCAGCATCAAACCCAATTTATCTTTTCAGCATACACTTCTGAATCCACAATTTCTCCTCTCTGTTGTCAGTCAACAAGCCCTAAGCTAGGCATAGTGGTGAATGCCAAGAGTTTTAGGACTTAAGATCTTCCCTTTAAGGAACTTGGCATCTAGAGAGAAGACAGGACAGACAGGTTTGCTGTATGCCAGAAAATGCAGGCTGTATTTGAGACAATGCCCTAGAATCACCTGGGAGATAGTTTAAATGCATATCCTGGCCCATCTTCCAGAGATGCAGTGGGAGCAGTATGTAAAACCCAAACATCTGCATTTTTGAGAAGTGCCCCAGGTGACCCTGGTGCAGATAATTCATCATCAAGCAATTAATAATATGGAGATAATTATATGCAATATACATCTATATACAGGGATAATATCAATACATTTAACAGCCAATATGGTATGGGCTATTGGTCAATCAATAGTGGAGACCTTAGTGTGGGGTTGGGAATTCCAGAGGCCCTCTGCTGATATTAACCCCTTAGCTGCTGGAATGCAGGAGTAGGGTACAGGGAAGGCTGGGGCAGCAGTGGTGTAATAGAGAAGCAGAGAACAGTGGCTATTCACCAACCAGCATGAAAGCATTTCATTATTTTATAACTGTCAGATCACCAGCCTTCTCTATCGGAATCTAAATGTATGCATGTAGGTGTGTATGCATGTAATCCCTACACTCCTTGGATTCCTGAACCAGATGTCATGTTATTTTTATTATTGTCATTTTGTTTGCATCATGTTTTCTCTTTCCTTTTCCATCCCCAATAGAGGTCATTGTTAAAACCAAATAAATGAATCAATACTAATAAAGTTAACACATACTTCACTTGGCTCTAATACTAGGGACTTAAAAAAAAAAAAAAAAAACTACAACATTCTCCTTAAGGTTCTGAAAAGAACCCCGCCACCATCCTCTGTCGCTTATAGCCAATGATAGTTTCCCAGTGGAAGCCTGGGTTCAGTGATGCTCTGGGCTTTTCATTCCCCAGACTATCTATTTGTTCAGCCTCCTACAGCTCAGAAGCTTCCTCTGCTTGACAGCCTGCCAGATTCCAGCTCTCCTGACCTTTACCACAACCAGCAGAGAGCATGTTTATTTGTTCAGTGCCAGTTTTCTTCCTTTCTCGTTACTTTTGGCTCCCGGCAGCCAATATAACTCAAAATGACATGTCAGAGATTGAAACCTGAGCAAGCCAATGGCTCTTTCCATGGGGTCAACAAGTGGATAGGACAGAGAAGAGTGAGGGGAATAAAGTAAAGGTCTGTACTACTGTATCTCATCCTTCTTATGTGGGAGTTTTTTAAAAATATCTCAGTGTAAAATGATGCTACCTTTTAAAAAAAAAAGTTGATTGTAAATGAGCAAAATTTAAATGTAGTATTCATAAACACATACACAAATATACTAGCAGTGAAGGATGTAATAAAACATCTTCAGCAATAAGGATGACATACAGGAATCTCTCTGGGTTTGTTTAGTGGCAATTATGGGCCATTCTAGGTCTTTCTTGGTTGTGTGCCTTACACAGCTGCAGAACCACACTTAGTTAATTTGAGATGTTTTTACAATACCAACCTGTGAAATGATATGGTTGCCCTTGAACCTTATTTTTATATAATTCTATAATAAAGCAGATTTAGGCTGGGCACAGTGACTCACACCTGTAATCCCAGCACTTTGGGAGGCCGAGGTGGGCAGATCACTTGAGGTCAGGAGTTTGAGACCAGCATGGCAAACATGGTGAAATCCCATCTCTACTAAAAATACAAAAATTAGCTGAGTGTGGTGGTGGGCACCTGTAATCCCAGCTACTTAGGAGGCTAAGGCAGAAGAATCGCTTGAACCCAGGAGGTGGAGGTTGCAGTGAGCCAAGGTTACGCCACCGCACTACAGCCTGGTGACAGAGCAAGACTCTGTCACCGCCGGCCCACCCCCTCCCCCTGCAAGAAAGAAAAACAAGCAGATTGATACAATAAAGGTATGGCTGCTCTCTCCTGAGCCCTCAACATGAATCAGCAATGCTATGTGTTTCTATCATGCAGCTCTCACACCCCACGACGACCCTGCCAACCTCTCTATTCTCCTTTAACTTCTAACCCTACCTTCCAGTCTCCTTTCTGATTCTCAGTAGGTGACCTCAATTCCTACCTCATAATGGCAAAAAGATCCATCAGACAGGCAGTTTGGCAACTTCCTGCTCCCTCGTCTTTAAGCCTACCTGCGTCTGTGCCCATCCTTATTTCCTTCCTTTTATGCACGAGGATGATGTTCCTCCTCCTATGTAGGCCAAGTCTCCCCACCTGGACTCTGGAGCACCCCATCCAACCTTCTCTAACCTGTATCTCAATGGTTCTCAGTGTGTGGTCCCCGTTCCAGCAGCGTTGGAATTCCCTGGGAGCTGGCTAGAAATGCAAGTAGCAGTCACACCCTAGACCATCATATCAGAAATTCTAGAAGTGCAGCCCAGCAATCTGTGTTTTAACAAACTTCTAGGTGATTCCAGTGCACACCCCCGGTGCTTCTTTGCTGGGCCCTTTTCCTTAGCAGTTAGCCCTGTGTGAGTCTTAAAATAACATCTTAAAAATGATGCAATTCTTTCATTCCCATTTCTGCCTCCTGAAAACACCTCTCTCTCTCATTCTCTAAGTAAAGAGAATTCGCAAAAGAATTGTCTATGCCTTCTTCAGGGCGCTGTCTCTTCTTGTCTTCTACAACAATGCATGCCTGACCTGACCTTGACCTCCATTTCCACAGACCATTGATTCATTTATCCATTTAACAAACAGGTATTGAACACCTACTATGTGCCAGGGACTTCTCTGGCTCCTGGGGTTATAACTGTGAATGTGAAATATGAAAGTCATCGTGCCTGCCCTGATGACATTCACATTCAAGTATAATACCCAAATTAATATATAATTACAGTTTGTCATGGGTTCTACCTTAAGAAAATACAGTATTATAAGTGAGAAACCAAAATTAAAATTGGGAGTCATGGAAGGTTTTCCTGAGGAAGTTGTATTTGAACTTCCCAAGAGATGAGTAGAAGTTGTCAAAATGGAAAGTGAGGGAATTAGATATTCACACAGAGATGCATGATGCAGCCATGTACAAAGGGGAGAGGGAGTGGTCAGCATAGCATGCAGGCAATAAAGGGGGTATATGGTTTAAATAGAACTAAAAAATAATAATAAAACCAAGTAAAAGACAGCATGCTTTTGATTCACCATGCACATGCTCTAACACTTCCAATGTCATCGATCAAATATGCCCACCTGTCCAGGCTGACTGCTCCTCCACCCCCAGCCCTCAGCATGTCACTGGCCAAATATCTGAAGGTTTTGAAGGGGGAAAGAGGTTATTGAAATCTAAGGAAGTCAACATGGCAAGAGTACAGTGATTGAAGGAGAGAGAAACAAGATACTCTGAAAGGGCAGACAGAGCCCAACTCCTGGACAGGCTAGATAGTTCAGAGTGTCATAAATGTAAGGACTTACCTAATTCTAAGTGCAAAAGAAAGCCATCAAAGGGTTTTAAGCAGGGCAGTGATGATTTTTTTTAAAAAAGATATTTAAGGATTACTCTGGTTCCATTATACTGAATGGCTTGGAAGGGAGCAATAGGCAAATCCTGCAGACCAGTTAGAAGGCTAGAGCAATAGTCTGGGCCAGGAATAGTGGTGGCTTCAGTTAGGTGGCAGCAAGGGGATTGGAGAAATGTGGATGTATTGAAGATCTAACTTGTAGATAAACTGAACAGGACCTGGTTGTCAGGAGCTTAGCTGGGCTGGAGACAGCTGAGCTGTCATGTGTTGGAGTAGCTAATTAAAGCAACAAACCAAAACTGAAGGTGTTAGGCTGCTCATCACTCACTACGATGGTATAATGAAGAGAATAAAAGAAGAATTCGCCACCTCCCCCTGTTCCATTTTTCCCCAGGGAACAGCACCGCCATCCAGGGTCAGTGGATCCGCACAGACGTGGAGTTCAGCTCAGCTCACCGTTGAGAGACCCCTCAACAACAACAACAACAACAAAGGCTTTTCAGTTGTATAGATTCTGGGTTGGGGTAAGGTGAGGGGAGGAGCTAGGAGTCGGAAAGTACTGAGCACTGAGTCAGAGTGGGGAAAAAGTGTCTTCAAGGTTCCTCTCCTTCCCGCTCCATACCAGCCTCGGCAGAGGCACCTGAAGAGGACCTTGGCCCAAGGCCTCACACACAAAGAGACGTAGGAGCGGAAGGCACCTGTGCCAGAAATGCAAATAACACAGAGCACGATGGGCCTGAGGGGCCTGAACCTTAACTATGACTCTCTTTAGAAACTGCAGTGTGCCAGCTCAGCACCAAGTCTGGAGTAGGGGCAGCTTTCCCCCATGAGGCCTGCCAGGTAAAGCCTTTGTAACTGCCTATGGTCAGGCCTCAAGAATCACATATAGGTTTTTAACCAGGAGTAGGACTTCTCACTCCTGAGAACTTGGAGGCTAGGAGAAAAAGTGAGACATTAATTCAGACTCCATGTTTCTGACATGCATAGCTAAGTTTATGGAGATATACAGTTGGAAAAGAAAATTAAATACTATTCAGGTTGGCACATGTTATATGTGAGTCAGTTATGTGGAGATGTGGACTAGGTAGGTAGATGTAATGATCTCTATGTATTTGGAAGTTATAGGAAATGGACCCATGAGAACAGGTTAGATAGCCATGTGCAGAAAGAATGTGTAGAATAGAAAGGAAGGGGGCTCAGGGCCAAGTCTGGAGGCCTCCAACATTTAATTTGAGTAGAGAAGAATAAATCAGCAAGGGAGACTGAAAGGGGGCAGCCAGGGAGGTTTAAGGGTAGCCTGGCATGGGAAGTCAGGCAAAGAGAGTAAATCAGCATGGAGAGGGAACTCAGCCTGCCAAGTGCTGATGAAGGGCCTTGTTTGATAAAGTCTCAAACTAACAGTTGCTGAATTTGGCAACACAGGGGTCATTGATGGCCTTAAACAAGATATACATTAATGGCTAGATTGAGTGGATGAGAGACTAAGTGGGAAATTAAAAGAGGATGAAACACGTCCCAAATCATTCTACGTATGCACTTCAGTTCATTAAAAAAGAGATGTAGTTTAGGAGGGGGAAATCACCTATTTATATAACACCATGAAAAAGATTTTGGTAATCTCTCATCATGTACTAGGAGACTCAGTTATATATGACACGATTGCTTCCCTGGAGCTCATAATTTAACAATAGAAGAGATGATATAAAGACAATCAAAGATGTAAAGAATATAACAATAGGATTCTAGCCCTTAGATTAGAATTTTTCCAGAATAATAAACATACCTGAAACGCCAGCCTTTGATCCTGCGTTTTCTGTGGCTTGGAAGGAGAGACTATATGTAAGTGCAAATGCCCAGGTCAAGGTGGGAGCCTGTGGAACGTGGTGGGTTCCCGGGGAGCAGTCTTTAAGCCAAAGGTTAACATGTGGGATGTTCTTGGGGAGCCCCTTCAGGATCAGTTCATGTGGAAAGGAAGGGAAGAGAGCAGGATTGCACAGAGGAGGCTCTGATGCAGGCCTGACGGCCCCTAGACCAACTCTATTCAGAGTTCTCAAGCTGGGGTGACCCTTCAGAGTTGCCCCTTGTTGGGAGACGGGGGCTAAGTATATCACTGCATTGACCAGTCATGGTCTGTCAACTGCCCTTGGGAAGGGAGAGTGACAATGGGCAAAGAGACTCTTCTGCCAAAGCAATCCTTAAAGAGCAGCACATCACAGTGTCTACGACAACATTTTCATTCCATTTGTTACTTACAACTTACAAATGAGATCCATGGAGTGACGTGCAGTCCACCTAGAGAAGCAGAGAAAAGACCTGTGTCTGCCTGTACAGAAGTACAAATTCTTATACAGGCTGAGTATCCCTTATCCAAAATTCTTGGGCCCAAAAGTGTTTTGGATTTCTGATTTTAGGATATTTGCATATACATAATAAGATTTCTTGGGCACAGGAGCCAAGTGTAAAGACAGAATTCATTTATGTTTCATATATACATTATACCCATAGCCTGAAGGTAATTTTATACAATATTTAAAATAATTTTGTGCATGAAACAAAGTATTGACCAAAACCCATCACACAAGATCAAGTGGTGTCATGTCAGCACTCAAAAAATTTTCACCATGTTGCCCAGGCTGGTCTTGAACTCCTGGGCTCAGCTTCCCAAAGGGCTGGGATTACAGACATGAGCCACCACACCCAGCCTCTTTCTTTCTCTTTTTGTAGCAATAGGGTCTCGCTTTGTTGACCTGGCGGGTCTCGAACTCCTGACTTCAAGTGATCCTCCCACTTCAGCCTCCCAAAGTGCTAGAATTACAGGCATGAGCCACTGTGACTGTCCTAAATGATTCTTATGCACGCCAAAACTATGAACACACCCCCGCTCCCCCATCATGGTCTCAGCTGTCATGGTGGGTGAGTATGGCTGAACTAGTGTCTCATAACACGTAGTAGCATATTGTCCATCTCAGGGAAGGCCTAGCATTTTAACTGAAAACAATCAAGGATTCCATCTCAATTGGGAAATTTCAGCCACCAGGGCAAAATGGTTACTGAAAATTTCCCTTCTCTTTTTCCTTTCTTTTTTTTCCTTCCCTTGAGTGTTACTTGGTGATAGCCTTGTCTTCTGCCTTCCTTTAATCTTGGATCCTTCTATAAACACATGTATCAGTCAGGAAACTCTATAGACAGCCTTAGATTTATATGTGATTTAAAACCTCTGGAATGTGTGTTGCAACCAGACATGAAAATAAACTTTCCACATATCCCAAGGGGACCATCTAAGTGTTATGAGGGAGAAAAAGACAAACAAAACAGATTTTATTGTCAAATAAGTTTGAAGTGCACTGAATTAAAATTAAGCATGTTTGTTTCCTCCAAAACTTCTCAGAGCCTTGAATATGCTAATATTTGTTGTGAATTTCCCAGAGAACCCTATGCATGCATTGTGTCTCAGATTTTCTTGGGGAGCCTCTTAAAGTTGTCTTACTTTGGGGATCACACTTTGGGAAAGGCTGTCCTAGATTTCAGCTGGTTATCTGTCAGTCATTTTCAGTCATGCTGCAGTATGGCTCACATTCTCTGCATTCTGATATTTTCTGTTTGAGTTTGATTTCCGGTCATTATTGTGGCTACTTTTTTCACCTTGGAGTTTGATTTAAAATGTTAGCAAAAGCACCCAAACTCAGTCTTAATTTTCTGTTATTTCAAAACACTTCGGACTTCAGCTCCACATTTCATACTTTATTTAATTTACTTTTGAGCATACTATGCAGTCTTCGGCCAGTGTCTTACAAGTGGATCTTGCTTCTATTCGTCTTGGCTGAAAGAATTTTCTTAAACTATATGTCAGTGTTCCGGTGCTTGATGTTTATTTGAAAACTTGTGTTTACTATTGACTTATATTCCTACTCTATCCTTTTGTTTTAGCATTTTGTATTTGGGAAGAAATGCCTTTGAAATAACATTTGTATCCACTAAAATGAACTTTTAAAGACACAAGTTTTCAATGTAAAGTTCTTTTTTTTTTTTAATTTATTTATTATTATTATACTTTAAGTTGTAGGGTACATGTGCATAACGTGCAGTTTTGTTACATATGTATACTTGTGCCATGTTGGTGTGCTGCACCCATCAACTCGTCATTTACATCAGGTATAACTCCCAATGCAATCCCTCCCCCCTCCCCCCTCCCCATGATAGGCCCCGGTGTGTGATGTTCCCCTTCCTGAGTCCAAGTGATCTCATTGTTCAGTTCCCACCTATGAGTGAGAACATGCGGTGTTTGGTTTTCTGTTCTTGTGATAGTTTGCTAAGAATGATGGTTTGCAGCTGCATCCATGTCCCTACAAAGGACACAAACTCATCCTTTTTGATGGCTGCATAGTATTCCATGGTGTATATGTGCCACATTTTCTTAATCCAATCTGTCACTGATGGACATTTGGGTTGATTCCAAGTCTTTGCTATTGTGAATAGTGCTGCAATAAACATACGTGTGCATGTGTCTTTAGAAAACCCCATTGTCTCAGCCCAAAATCTCCTTAAGCTGATAAGCAACTTCAGCAAAGTCTCAGGATACAAAATTAATGTGCAAAAATCACAAGCATTCTTATACACCAGTAACAGACAAACAGAGAGCCAAATCAGGAATGAACTTCCATTCACAATTGCTTCAAAGAGAATAAAATACCTAGGAATCCAACTTACAAGGGATGTAAAGGACCTCTTCAAGGAGAACTACAAACCACTGCTCAGTGAAATAAAAGAGGACACAAACAAATGGAAGAACATACCATGCTCATGGATAGGAAGAATCAATATCGTGAAAATGGCCATACTGCCCAAGGTAATTTATAGATTCAGTGCCATCCCCATCAAGCTACCAATGAGTTTCTTCACAGAATTGGAAAAAACTGCTTTAAAGTTCATATGGAACCAAAAAGAGCCCGCATCTCCAAGACAACCCTAAGTCAAAAGAACAAAGCTGGAGGCATCACGCTACCTGACTTCAAACTATACTACAAGGCTACAGTAACCAAAACAGCATGGTACTGGTACCAAAACAGAGATATAGACCAATGGAACAGAACAGAGTCCTCAGAAATAATACCACACATCTACAGCCATCTGATCTTTGACAAACCTGAGAGAAACAAGAAATGGGGAAAGGATTCCCTATTTAATAAATGGTGCTGGGAAAATTGGCTAGCCATAAGTAGAAAGCTGAAACTGGATCCTTTCCTTACTCCTTATACGAAAATTAATTCAATGTAAAGTTCTAAATAACAAAAGAACTCAGATCTTATTTTCACAAATACTTCGCTTCCATTTCCTTCTCTTAAAACTGGTTCCTATTATTACTCTGGAAAGGATTATAGCTTCTTCATAGGTGATTTCTTATATTTCCTTAGGTAAATCATGAAAGAGTTTAACCGTATCTTAACAATGGGATGGCAATGCAGATTTTATCATAAAGATCTAATCAAGAATAGATAAGGCACTGAAGTTTTAGAGATTGCAAGATGGAATAATTCCGTTCAGATTTATGTTACAAATATGTTGCTGTATAGATAAAATAAGACTTGGATGATTTAACGGCCGTTGTTTCCAGCCTCTGCAGAAGTAAGCTGTGATACTATTTGGGAGAAGGACCTCAATTCACACATTTGTTACCAGTTCAACCTGCTTTCATCTCTCTCTTGGAGCGAGGCACATTCTTCATGCCAGATGCAAGGAGGTGCTCTGTTAAGTATTACAGATGAAACTGAAGAAAATTTCGTAAGGGGTAAGTAGGTGGATGATGCACATTGATACTGATACAATAAAAAGACTGTTGTTAACTGATTTCACATATACAAAAATATATTCTGAAAAAAAAGCTCTTAGAAAATATTTTTCTTTCCTTAATATGGCCCAAAACTCTCACCCAAAATGTTTCCATGAACCTTGAGTGATTCCATTTGGCATCCAGTGATGTCTTTCTTATTTTCTCCCCCTTGGAGAAGAGAATTTGAGGCCACAGCAAGGGACTCAGGAGAGTTGCAGTTCTAACAGGTGAATCAGGAAGATTTCTAAATTTAAGGGCTATTTCTTGCTCTTCTAGAGATCTTAGCCATTCCATTTCCATTAATAAATCATTAAGCATTTTATTAATTAAACGAAATCTTACGTATCATTCACCATGTGCAGGTACATCATAGGCCTTTTGGTGGGTCCCAAAAACAAAATCTTAAACTTTGGTGGGAAAAGCAAAAGCACATATATGTTAACTAACAGTATAGACAATAATGTGTTAAAAGAATTGTGCCAGTAAACTAAGACTTGTGTTTCACTCATTTCCTACACTCTCCTCTTACTTTTCCTTTATAGATTAAATGTATTTGTATGTGTGTACGCACACCTCTTTAAAAACTTGTGGAAACATTAGAAAATATCACAAAATTAGTCACTTTCATTAACAGTTTTTGATGCCACTTTTTTCCAAATATTATTGCATATGTAGTCCATGTTTATTTTAGAATAATTTGTGAAATTCAGATATATAGAAAGAAAAACCAATGAAAAAGTTCCCATAGTTCTGTAATCCAGAGATAACTGTTTTCTCTGCAAAAACATATAAATGCATGTGTACATACATAGTCTATATTAAAAATGGTATTATATGAAAACATGGCAGCAGCCAGGCGCAGTGGCTCACACTTGTAATCCCAGCACTATGGGAGGCCAAGGTGGGTGAATCAGTTGAGGCCAAGAGTTCGAGACCAGCCTGGCCAACATGGTGAAACCCTCTCTCTACTAAAAATACAAAAATTTGCCGGATGTGGTGGCATACACCCGTAGTCCCAGCTACTAAGGAGACTGAGGCAGGAGAATCACTTGAACCTGGGAGGTAGAGGATGCAGTGAGCCAAGATCATGCCATTGCACTCCAGCCCGGGCTGCAGAACCAGACTCCATATCAAAATACATAAATACATAAATAAAAAATAAAAATAAATAAAAACATGGCAGCTATTGCACAGTGGTTAGAAGAGCAGGGAGCCACCTGGGTTTGAATCCTGCCTCTACCACTTGAGTAGCAGGGTTACTCAAGCAAGTGATTTAACCGCTCTGTGCCTCAATTTCCCCCTCTACCAAGTGGAAATAATAATAATGCAAATTCCTTGTGTGGATTACATATTTTAATACAGGTGAAATCATAGAAAAGTGCCTGGCACACATAACAAACACTCAGTGTGTGTTAACCATTTAGCAACAACTATGTACACAGTTTGGTAATCTGGTTATTTTATTTACCTGCATATAATGAACATTTGCCTGTATCTATAAATATAGATCTACATAATAATTTTTAATGGTTACATAGTAGTATAGGTTAGTGGTAATACATTGATCGAATCTCCTTTTACTAGAGATATATTGATGAAACCATTTGTTTTTTATTTATTTATTTGTTGATATTGTAAACCATCCCTGCACATAGCTTTGTGCATACCTCCCCAATTATTTTTTATAAGTTTGCAGAAGTGTGTTCACTGGATGGAAAAGTAAGCACACTTTAAAGCTTTTTAAGTCATTAATATCTTCCAGAAGGATTGTAAGAAATGAATGAGCAATGTGTGCCTACCCTTTCCCCACAGCTGTGCAAAAGTCAGAAATTATTATTGAATTTGATTTGAGTAAGTCATAGTGCAGGAAAACATCAATTTTCAAAATCATTATAAGCCTGAAATGGTTTTCATATAAAAGTTTACATGCCATTTATGAATTACAATTATCTATCTTAACTGCCAGGATCTGTCATGAGAAGGTCTGGAGTTATTCATCAAATTTGAATAACAATTTAAAAAAATAAGACATGTCAGGGACTTTGCTTTAACTACCTCAGTTCTATATTTAGTCTTTGGGAATTGTTTGGAAAAACAGAAGTCTGTTCATAAAGACAGAAACTTGTTCATTCCAACCAAGGTATTTTTTAATGATGAAAATAATCTAATGTTTCTTGCTAATTCTGGTGAACATGTACTATGGTACAAGGAATTATCTAAGCTGTCATGAATGCCAAGAAATATCCAAAGGAATTTAAATTCTAGTTTCTTATTTCAGTATTGTGGGCCAGCTTAGTCATAAAGATAAATAGATGGTTTTTTGTGCCTTCAGACATCGATTATAAATTGCACAATGATTTTTTATCTGCATTATTGAAACAATTGCACAATGGGTATTCAAAATAATTCTAAGATAAGAATAATTCACGTTTTAATATTTTAACTAGATTTTAAAATATCACTTGGCACTTGCCTGGATGTGAAATGTGAAAATTACTCCCTGCCTTGTCAATCCATTTCACTTCTTATCATCATAAGACCTGCTAAATGATTTAATCAAATGGTGCTATTGAAAGGAATAATCAAATGGACATTAGAAAGAGATTCCATGTGAATGCCATGGAAACTTGGAAGGGTGAAACCCACGTATAGGATGCTGTTTCTGTTTATTGATTTCTGGGGATCTCAAAATTATAAAGCACCTTTTTCTCTTTTCCTAAATGGGTTAGGCTCTTTGAGTTTTTCACAATTGTATTGAAATGTCTAGTCGCTGAGGATGCTGCAGCCTTGTTATATGACTACAATGACCTTCACAACCTGGGTAATCATACAGTCTATCATCCAAACTGAGACTCTTTTGATAGTAAAAGGGACTGTGATTAATAATTATTCTGGAACTACCAGCATGAACCATGAGCTTTCCAGGAAAACGGGGGCATACGGTCACCCTGTTTATAACTCTTATCCGTCAGGGTCTTAATCTCAGGCAGGACCCCTGCATCTGACTAAAAATACATTGCGCTCTGAAGCAGGTGAATTGTAAGCGAACAATGCTCTCCTTTGTAGATTAAAAGAGTAAATGGCAACATTTCAAAGCGTCACAAAATTGCCACTTTCATTACGTTTCTGATACTGGGTTTTGGTCCCCCCGACCCTCATTTTTACTGCACAAATAGTACCTATTTGTTCTGGAAGAATGTTTAAAATTTAGGTGCACAGAAAGAAAAACTGAAGAAAAATTCCCATAATTCTATAATCTTGATAACTATGTTTTTCTGCACGTCAATGCATGTTTTTATTCATAGTGTCTTTAACAAACATAGTATTGCCTTAAACCTAGAGTTGTAGTGGACTGGTTAAGAGGAGGGGCCACAGAGCCAGCCTGCCATAAAATCTTCCTCCACCTCAAGCTGTGGAAGCAGCCTCTAGTTTGCACTGCACACAGCCTTAGGTCCCAACCTGCTAGGGATGCCCCGAGACACTCTGGTCCCTCCTGTTGAGCAGACAACTCCTAGTGGCTCTCACACTGTACACCCCTCCTTGATCTACTCCAGCACACTTTTTTACCTTTGAAGATGTGCCTCTGTTCACTTTCTGGGAGTGACCCTGCACACCTCCTCCTCCACCCTATAAAACCTTTAAGTTCATGAGCTCACTCAAGTAAGATGGCCTCAAATGTGCAACCATGCACCCTTGTCTAGATTGACAACCGTGAAAGGCAACATTTCTGGGTACTCGCATGAAGCATTCACAGTTGAAAAACAGCTGTCAGTGAGCCTGCTCTGTTTCTCAAGATGGTGGGAGCCTGCTTTATCACTCAGAAGCACCACGTGCATTCTCTGCACCTTTCCTATCATTGACTGGGATTAATTTCTGACTCCATGATCCAGGAATAGGAGAACAAGAAAGATGTGTGACACTGGATTTTTTTTTTTTTTTGAAGCTTCATAATTTTCATTTCAGAGCACATGAGCAGTAAGGCAGTGGAGGTGTGGATCGGTCTCAATCAGCTGGATGAACACGCTGGCTGGCAGTGGTCTGATGGAACACCGCTCAACTACCTAAATTGGAGCCCAGGTACCCGCAGTGTTTTCTTTGCCTTTGTCACGTGGCATCATCCTGCAGCCTTACACCGCAGCGTTTCCCATGCACATAGGACATGCTTTTCTGAGAGTAGTTTGTAAACATTTTTTAACCTGACTGAATTCTTTTAAGGCAAGCTTTTCCAAACAAGAAAATAGAGTCCAGGAAGATAAGCTTTTTAGCCAAAGTTGCAAGAGAATTTGGGTACAAGCCAAGATTCCAGTCTGCTGCTTTAAAAATAGCTACAAATTGCAAAGTATCTCTCTACTTTAAGATAGTAAAATTGGGTCTTTTGGAATCTTTGGGAAATCATTTAATTGACATGCCTGGACTGTAACTGCAAAATCATGGATAACATCTTATAGGATATAACATCTTTACAGGATTTACTATACATGACAAGCAAAAAGGCTATCCCCTTGATGCTGAAACTACATTTCAATATATATTAAACTAGCTGCTTTTGCTTCTAATATTAAACACACTCTTTGTATTTTCAGATGTAAATTTTGAGCCATTTGTTGAAAATCACTGTGGAACATTTAGCTCATTTATGCCAAGTGCCTGGAGGAGTCGGGATTGTGAGTCCACCTTGCCATATATATGTAAAAAATATCTAAACCACACTGATCATGAAATAGTTGGTAAGTGTTTTTATTTTAAGTTGTTCTTAGGTGTTGTTTACTTGTCCTCTCAATATATGTAAATTTCTCTAATTTTTACTAATAATTCATAATGTAAACTTAGCTAAATCTAGTTTATATTTATATGAAAAAATGTGTAATTAGATAATATCTGCTATGTCAAAGGGACTGTGATTTTAACAAATGCATTTAGGTTTTTACTAAAAAACTGAAATAAACCGAGCATAGCAAACATTTTCTTCCTCTCTTCTAAAAAATTTGCACTCTTAGTCACTCTGTATTAGAAAAATAAGATACATTTCTTTTTCTATTCTAGTTTTGAGTTTTATTTATTGTTCCCCTAGAAATTAAACACAATTTAAAAAACAATTTTATATAATTATTTACTTCATTGATTTTCTGGCACACTCTGAATCTCTTATTAGTAACACACCCTCCTCCCTGAAATCACATGCAGGACTTTTTAGATGGAGTTAATACTTAAATAATATCTAATCACAGTCTACTACCAGAAGTCCAATTATTTCTGTTTTCAGGTCTATAACCTCTTTCTAGTTTCTCTGAGAATTAATGTCTTAACTCCAAATGTAGAGATAAAAATATAACTTTTTTTTTTCTTTTGAGACGGAGTCTCGCTCTGTGGTCCAGGCTGGAGTGCAGTGGCACAATCTCAGCTCACTGCAAGCTCAGCCCTCCTGCCTCACTCTCCTGAGTAGCTGGGAGTACAGGCGCCCGCCACTACGCCTGGCTAATTTGTTGTATAGTTAGTAGAGATGGAGTTTCACCGTGTTAGCCAGGATGGTCTCGATCTCCTGACCTTGTGATCTACCCTCCTCGGCCTCCCAAAGTTCTGGGATTACAGGCGTGAGCCACCGCGCCCGGCCAATATAACCATTTTATAAAGAATCATTGCAAAAATATTAGAAAAACTCTAGATTTAAAATAATAAGCTGAATTATCATTTTTAAATATTGTCTCTGACAATCGGGTTTTAACTTTCATTTTCCTTTAAATAGCTAAGCCTAGAAGTTTTGTAGAATATGGGGTACAAGTTGGGGAAAAAAGAAGCATCTTGCCATTTTTTAATGTAGAGATTTGTCCATTATTTCAGGAATTTGCTGAAATTGCTACCACCTGTTATTGTCCTTTTCCCTCCCTCTCTTCCTTCTTTCATATTCCTTTCTCCATTCCTTCTCTCTTCATTTTTTCTTTCTTTCTTATGCCATCTTGCATTCCCTCCTGCCACCCTTCATTTCTTCTGTTATATTTATCCTTCTGGTCTGCTAATTGAGGTCAGAAGACCAGAAATGGGAGTAGTTAAGTTAGCTCGTTTGGATTATTGGCTTTGCTTCAAGTTCAACACATTCTTCTGCGGATCGATTGAAGTCTTGCTTTTGTGACCCAGGCTGGAATGCAATGGCGCGATCTCAGATCAGTGCAACCTCTGCCTCCCGGGTTCAAGCAATTCTGCCTCAGCCTCCCAAGTAGCTGGGATTACAGGCACCTACCACCATGCCCAGCTAATTTTTGTATTTTTAGTAGAAACAGGGTTTCACCATGTTCACCAGGCTGGTCTCGAACTCCTGACCTGAGGCTATCCATCCGCCTCAGCCTCCCAAAGTGCTGGGATTACAGGCGTGAGCCACCACGTGCAGCCTAAAATTCCAAGTTTAAAAAGGGTGTCATGAGTACTTTTTTAGGCTGAAAACCATTGGGGTCAATGATATACAAAATTCTAACACTCTTTGGCCATGATTCCAATTGCTGTCAGAGTCCTAGAAACAATTTTAAAAGAATGTTTTGTTTCCCACAGTGAAATCATATTTAGTTTAAATTCGTTCTTAATGGAGGCACCTCGTTGTGGTTAATAAAATAAGGCAAAAAATGCCATCATCAGATAGGGGACAGTCTCGCGAGAAAGGAAAACCAACATATAGCATGTGCATCACCACTGCCCTCCAATGTCCAAGCATCATGGCACTGTGTTCCTGAAAGCCCCACCTGGCATCCGTATCAGCCCAGAGCAACACCGTGGACACTCAAGACTTGTCTTCAAAGTGAAACCTATTTGTCATCCCCATTTTAGAGGAAGTCATCAGAGTTTTAGGCTCTTTTCAGCTGGGGATAAATATCTACCTCACCCATACACTATGTATAAAATCCCTGAAATGCCATTTAAATTGTATTCCATAATACTTCTTTTAAATGTAAAAAGGTTTCAAAAATGAACAACTTTGTTAAATTTTATACCTAGTCCCAACACCCTGCTTTCATTGTATGTCCTTTGTCAAGTCTCTTTACTTCTTTGGTTTTGTTGTTGTTGTTTGTTTTACTTTTTTACTATTTTTTAAAATAAAATATACTATATATGTTCAAAGTATACAATATGATGTCATACGATATATATATATATAGTAAAATGGTTATTTTAGTGACACAAATTAACACATGCATCATCTCACTTAGTTACCCATTTCCCCCACTGTGACAAGAGCAACTATAGTTTACTCATTTATCAAGAATCCTGAATACACTATATTAACTATAGTCCTCATGCTATACAGTAGACCTTTAGACTTGTTCATCCTACAGATCTGCTACTTGTATCCTTTTTCCTACCTCTGCTCATTTTCTCTCTTTGACTCCTAGTAACCTTTTATCCGTTCAGTCATTCTGTGTTTTGATTAGACAATTTAATCCATTTGCATTCAGAGTAATGATTGATAGGTAAAGACTTACTATTGCCATTTTGTTCATTGTTTTCTGCTTGTTTTATAGATTCTTTTTTCTTTCTTCCTCTCTTATTGTTTACCTTTGTGATTTGGTGATTTTTTTTGTGTGTGTGGTGCTAAATTTCAATTCCTTTCTCTTTATCAGTTGTGTATCTGCTATAGTTTTTTTTTTTTTTCTTTGTGGTTATCATATGGCTTACATAAAACATCTTGTAGTTATAATGGACTGTTTTACACTGATAACTGCTTAACTTTAGTTGCATACAATCACTCTAGATTTTTACCCTACCTCCAATAGTTAAAATTTTGATGTCACTATTTACATCTTTTAATATTGTGTATTTCTTAATTTATTGTAGCTATAGTTATGTTTTAGCATTTTGGTTATTTATTTATTTATTTACTTATTTATTTATGTTTTAGAGACAGGGTCTTGCTCTGTTGCCCAGGCTGGAATATGGTGGCGTGATCATAGCTCGACCTCCTGGGTTCAACTAATCCTCCCACCTCAGCCTCCCAAAGTGCTGGGATTACAGCCGTGAGCCACTGTGCCCAACCTATTTTTGACAATTTTGACTTTAATCTTCATACTGGATATATAAATGATTTACAGACCACCATTACAGTATTTGAACATTCTGAATTTGACTATATATTTACCTCCAAGGAAGAAGGGGTACTCTGGAGGTTTGGCTCCAGGGAACAGCGCACGGCTGTAATTTGGGAACCAGAACCAGTATGGCACTGTGGCAACTCCAGCTCTAGGGGTGAAGCACCAGGCAGTGGTGACTCCGGACCCTGGGATGGTGGGACACAGCAGAATCTCAGACTCTGTGAGGTCAGGTTCAGTAGCAACAAGGACCCAGGAATGTTGGCATATAGCTATGGCCTGTTTCCTGGGGGGCAAGGAGCAGCAAAATGATGACTCCTCTCCCGGGGAAGGCGGGGTGCCTCAGCAGTTCAGGCTTTGTGGGACTAGTCCAGTTCCAGGAAAGCAGGGTGCTACAGCTGTTTGGCCTGGAGGGCAGGATGTCCCAGCCTTGCCAATGCTGTTTCCATTGGATGCAGGGTACCACATCAGCCAAGCCCCACGAGGCACAGCTGCTCAGCTCAGCCAAGGCACCCATTCCCCCATGAGATGGGGCTGCTTCAGCTTAGGTGCTGGGGGGTATGACTGCTTTGGGCAGCTAAAGCACTGTTTCCCCTGGATTTGGGAGCCACTTCAGCTCAGGTGCCAGAGGTGTGACTGCTCTCGGCAGCCAGGGCAGGGATTCCCTGGGAGGCAGGGCGCCACTTCAGCACACATACTGGGGAATATGACTACTCTGGGAGGCCAAGGCACCATTTCTTTGGAGGCAGGGTGATAAGCCAGCTCAGGCTCTGAGGGGCATGGCACAGCAACAACCAGGAAAGGTAAATAGAGCAGCTCATGGCAACTTGGCCACGCCAGGTAGAGTGAGAGCCCCACAGCAATTTGGCATGGGGTTGGTGGGCCACGAGGTAGAAGTGGTGCAGTGGTTACAAAGCCTCAAAGATGGAGAAGTGCTGTGGCTACTCACTACCGGAGCAGAACATGACATTCTAGCAGTGGTTCTTTTTTCAAGATGGTGCAGCACAATAGCCCCACAGGCCACAGAGAGACAGGGTACGGCGTCAGAACTTTCTCTGGGGCAAGCATAGTCCTGTAGACTCCAGGCAGCCCCCTCAACTGGGCTTAGTGTCTGTGAAGGCTGCAGGGGTCCCCAGTAGCAAGGACTGTAGGTGACCCTGGTGGTGTTGGAGGCTGCTGGGGTCCTCTTGCTCATACTTTCCTTACAGGGAGAAGTCTCTCCTGGCTCTAAGCTGCTTCCAGCCGGGACTGGGGGAGATTGTGGGGGTGGAGGTGGCAAGGGTTTCTGTGCTCCATGTTGTTTCTGCTACTCCCTTGATGTGCTCCAGCACTCTCTTTCAGCTGCCTTTGTGAAAATGTAATCATTTATTCGTTGCTTTGGCTGTTCCTATAGCAGGGATGAGTGCCAGGTTTTACCAGAAAGGGGTCCCAATCCAGACCCCAAGAAAGAATTGGAGGTGAATCCATAAAAGGAAAGCAAGTTTATCAGGAAAGTAAAGGAATAAAGATTGGCTACTCCAGAGGCCGAGCAGCGGCTTGGGCTGCTCAGCTGATTACACTTACAGTTCTTTCTCGATTATATGCTAAACAAGGGGTAGATTATTCATGAGTTTTCTGGGAAAGGAGTATACCATTTCCGGAAATGAGGGTTCCTCCCCCTTTTAGAACATATAGGGTAACTTCCTGATGTTGCCATGGCTTGTAAACTGTCATAGCATTGGTGGGAGTGTCTTTTAGCATGCTAATACATTATAATTAGCATATAATGAGCAGCTAGGATCACCAGAGCTCACTTTCCTCACCATCTTGGTTTTGATGAGTTTTGGCCAGCTTCTTTACTGCAGCTTGTTTTATCAGCAAGGTCTTTGTGACCTGTATTTTGTGTTGACTTTCTGTCTCATCTTGTAGAATGCCTGACCTTCTGGAAATGCAGCTCAGTAGGTCTCAGCCTTATTTTACTCAGCCCCTAAACAAGATGGAATTGCTGTTGTTCAAAGGCTTCTGACACAGGTGTCTCTATCGGCCATTTTGCTGCCATCCCTCCTCTCCTTACTTCTTTGTACCTTCACTAGCTCATCTGGAAAATGAAATACTGAGGTTCATTTTATCCTAGATCTAGATCTAGATCATAGATTAGACCCTTCTCAACTCTGAAGATCTAGAATTCCATGATATATGTCATTTTGTATATTTCTGTTTTTCACATTTTTAAAGTAATCATATAAATGGCAATTTACATAAACTGTAATAAGTAATGTTAAAATAATTGTGGAAAATGACATTGTTTTTTGTTGGTTTAAAAAGAAAAAGATGCGTGGAAATATTATGCTACCCACTGTGAGCCTGGCTGGAATCCCTACAATCGTAATTGCTACAAACTTCAGAAAGAAGAAAAGACCTGGCATAAGGCTTTGCGTTCCTGTCAGGCTGATAACAGTGCATTAATAGATATAACCTCATTAGCAGAGGTGGAGTTTCTTGTAACCCTCCTTGGAGATGGTGAGTCCCAGCTGCCTTTGGTTTAAGAGGTATAAAATATAATGTAGTAACTACTTTTATTAGTAGAGTTGAAAAGAAATTTAAGTTATTTAAAAGTGGTTATTCATGACACATATATTTAAAGTTTCTAAATGTTATTCAGGAGTTCAAATTTATTGGATTTTTACAAAATACATGTTCAGAAACTTCGTAACATCTTCATATATGCCACATTTATTAAATGATTTTTAACTTTTTTGTAAAGTAGGAAAGTTCATTTCCTAAAACTTCTAGTGAAAAACCTAAACCTGTAATTTAGCTTTATGGCCACTAGATAGCAGTAGTGTGTTGTTATCATGTAATCCACATACTAAAGGGAACCCCTTAGGCAAATAATTGGATTTACACAATTTTAGCCGGTGAACATGGGTAATTTATTTGGTGAGGTGATGTTCAGACTGTTCCCCATGTATAGGAGTTTTAGGCTCCTGGCTTCCACCCAGCCTGAGTCCATCAGAGTTGGCTTGCTCTTCAATGTGTCATGCATTTGACATAGACTTCTGCTGAAAAATACTGAAATTATTTATTTCATTTTTCAGTTTTTAAAAATACAAAAAAATTTCCAGGATCTACTTTGATGACATTTTCAATTGTTAGGTTTTAGTATGGAGTGAAAACATGCATCCTTCTCTGTTATTTTTCCTAATCCTTTGCATTTGGGATTAAAGAACCCTGTAGGCTGCTTATCTCAACAAGGGCACTTACACATCTCTTTCAGCCACATAGGGTCCTTTCCTACCTAGGCTGTCAAGTTTTAATTCCTTTTCCAGCAACTCCACTTCAATTCCTTTAAGAGGTTTTGCTCCTTTTTTCTCATGGCAGAAAAAAGAAAAAGGAAAAAACATACTTTAAAAAATAGGTTTAAGAGGTACAGGTGAGTATTTCTTACATGCATATATTGCAGTGGTGAAATCTGGCCTCTTAGCGGTCCCATCACCCAGATAGTGAACATTGTACCCAACAGGTGATTTTTCAACCCTCAGCCTCACCCCTACCACCTTTTGGAGTCTCCAGTGTTTATTATCCTGCTCTGTATCTCCATGTGTCCCCATTGTTTAGCTCCCCCCATAAATGAGAACATGCAGTATTTGATGTTCTGAGTTATTTCACTTAGCAGAATCGCCTCAAGTGCTACCTGTGTGCAAAAGACATGATTTCATTCTTTTCTATGGCTGAGTAGTATTCCGTGATGTGTGTGTGTGTATATATATATGCATATATATGTGTATATATGTGTATCTATATGCATATATGTGTATATATGTGTATATATATGCATATATGTGTATATATGTGTATATATATGTGTGTGTATATATATATATAAAACCATATTTTGTTTATCCAGCCCTCCTCTGATGGATACTTACATGATTCAATCTTTGCTATTGTGAATAATGCTGTGATAAACATATGAGTACAGGTGTCTTTTTGATATGATTTTTTTCCCTTTGGGTATATATCCAGTAGTGGGATTGCTGGATTGAATGGTAGTTCTATGTTTAGTTCTTTGAGTAATCCCCATACTGTTTTCCATAAAGGTTGTACTAATTTACATTCCCACCAATAATGTATAAGTGTTCCTTTTTTTGCATCCTCACCAACATCTGTTGGGGGGGGAAGAAAACTTATCTTTAAGCTAGACTATCATTAAAAGTTTGTTTCATGCCCTTTTCATAATCCAGTGGGTCTTCCTATTTTTCCTTTCTCTAGGCAGAAGCAAAACCAGACTTTTCAGATCTACTTAATGTACATACACGATTCTAGCAGAAATCAGAGCCCCAGGAATCCAACTTGCTTAGGCTTTGTTGTTGCATTGGCTTTGGCTCACACTCTGCCTCACTTATAAGGCCTATATCAAGCAGATCTGGATATTATGGGGGTGTCTTAGTCCATTTTCTATTGATTATAATAGAATACAAAGAAACTGAGTAATTTATAAAGAAAAGAACTTTATTTCCTACAGTTATGGAGGCTGGGAAGTTCAAGGTCAAAGGGCCACATCTGGAGAGGGTCTCCTTGCTGGTGGGAATTCTCTGCAGAGTCCCATGGTGGCACAGGGCATCACATGGAGAGGGGGCTGAGTGTGCTGTCTCAGGTCTCTCTTCCTCTTCTTATAAAGCCACCAGTACCATTCCCATGAGAACTAGTTAATCCATTAACCCATTAATCCATTCATCAGGTCAGAGCCTTCATGACCCACTCGACCCTTAGAGGCTCCCCCTCAATATTGCCACATTGGGGATTAAGTTTCAACCTGAATTTTGGAGGGGACAAACATTCAAACCATAGCAGAGAGGGGAAAATGTTTAAACAGACATTTTATGCCAAGACTTAAACAGATTTCATTATGCAAAGAAATAAAGAAGAAATCACATGTGAAGTGGTATATTTTGGTAGTAACTCCAGGGTGTTATCTCCCTTGCAAATAATAGGATCCCGTAAGTAATTTACATTTATCTCTTACAGAAAATGCATCAGAAACATGGATTGGTTTGAGCAGCAATAAAATTCCAGTTTCCTTTGAATGGTCTAGTGACTCTTCAGTCAGCTTTACTAATTGGCACACACTTGAGCCGCAAATTTTTCCAAATAGAAGCCAGCTGTGTGTCTCAGCAGAGCAGTCTGTAAGTCAATTCATTTGTTCAGTGTTCACTTTACTGGTCTTGTACTGAAGGCCACCTATGCTGGAGCCTTGGGCTATGGCAGAGACCAAGACAGGCACAATCCCTGCTCCTCATGGGCCTTCCATGTTAGAGAGTAAACAAGTACACACAGAAAAAACATGGTAATTATAGTTGTAATGATTGCTCCAAGGAAATATGTGACATGATAGTGAAAAGCTTGGGTTGGGGAAGGATAAGATAGTCACAGAAAGCATTTCTGAAAAGTTGACATTTAAGCTTGGACTTAAAAAAAAAAAAAAAAACTCTCAGAGAGAAGGGGGAAGAATATTCTAAGCAGAACATGCAGAGGGTAGCAAGTGCAAAGGCCCAAAGACAGACCAAGACTTGCTATGTTGAATTATCAAAAAGGAGACCAGTGGTGAGGAGGTCGTAAGAGACGGGCAGTAGGAATTCTAAAATGCCAGGTTTCTAGACTGTGGTACAGTAATCAATAAAGTGCTTCAAGGAAACAAATGGCATGATCTGATTTACATTTTAAAATTAACTGTGGCTGCTACACAGAAAATGGTTAGGAGAGGGATAAAATGGAAGCAGAAAAGCCAGTTTGGAGGCTACACCAGAGTTGAATTAGGGTAGTGACTGTGAAGAGAAGTGGACAGATCCAAGTGTGCTTTGGAGAACAGGAGGTGTTGCTAAGTTAGATGTTGGGGTGGGAGAGAGGTCGGCTTTTGGCTTGAGCAACCACGGTTTTGGTGGATGGTGGTGCCATTGACTGCCGTGATGAAGATGAGGGGAAGAACTGAGGGATGGAAGATTACTCTGGAGAGTGATGGTTTTTAAGCTCCTTTATCTTATTCACATAAAAGGATTTAAACAGTATGTGTAACCTCTTTGAAAATTATGGATCAGTGGCAAGTCTTGCTCTTTTCCTCACGTGGATGGAGTGGTCCCAGTAGTCTGAACACCACATTCATCCCTATGTTCTAGTCTCTCATTTATCTAAAACATCTGATTATACAGAATTAGTTTAATCCCAAGCCATTTGAATAGTTTATTATGCCTAAAACAGACTTAATGTCTTTGATCAAGATAGCAGCTGAATACAGTGGCTGAGTTTTAGGAGGTTGTTGGGACTTGGTAGATGTCCTTATTCTTCTAACCACCGGGATACTCTGTCAAGTTCCCCCAAGAGGCAGTTTATTAAATGTTACTGACATGGCTTGACAAAGTAATTATGCCAGCCAAACAGGAAGCATTTCTGAGCACTTAACTTTTGTGACATGTTTCATGATTTCATCTTTTAATGCTAGCACAGACAATTACAATTGTACAGTGCAGTAACAGTTATACATGCTAAGGCCGTGTCTCTCAGCCCCATATGAAGAAGGAGAAACATACCTCTCAATGTTTGTCTTGGGTCTAGCTCTGCTGAAATTCACCACAATGTTTTGTTTGTTTGTTTGTCTGTTTGTTTGTTTTTGAGACAGAGTCTCACTCTGTCACCCAGGCTGGAGTGCAGTAGTGCGATCTCAGCTCACTGCAACCTCCACTTCCTGGATTCAAGTGATTCTCATGCCTCAGCCTCCCGAGTAGCTGGGATTACAGGCCTGCACCACCACGCCTGGCTAATTTTTGTACTTTTAGTAGAGGTGGGGTTTCATGTTGCCCATGCTGGTCTCAAACTCCTGGACTCCACCCTCCTTAGCCTCCCAAAGTGTTGAGAATACTGGCGTGGGCCACCGCGCCTGGCCCACCACAGTTTATTCCACAGTATCTGCTGATTTATTGGTTCATTAGTTTTGATATAATTTAGGTGATCATTTCTTATTGACAGGCATGGGTATGTTGCTCTGCAAGTTTACAGAACAGGAACCAATATTTGGACAGAGATTATTTTTTAAGAGATTGAGGATAGGTATTAATAGTATTGGACATGTCAGGACAATGCTGCCATAAGTGTAATATTTTGTGGCCCCTTTTCTGGCAACTCAGAAGCTCCTTGAATAGTAGATGTATAAAAAATAACATTTATTTCCTGGAGTAGAACTCAGTATGAATATAATTATTATAATTAACAAGTTAACAAATCACAGTTGACACAAATTTGAATATGAGAGCCTAGGAAACAATTCATTTGTTCTTCCATTCATCTAACAGTTCTTAACTACAGAATGCCTGACACTATCCTGTAACTGGATGGTTTGCTGGAAGACTCCCTGGGGGAGCGATGCAGGGCTCCTCTTACAGATGAAGGTGTCAGCCCTGGATGTTGTATTTTTCTAAGGGTCATGGAAGGGCTCCACATTCCCCTAAAATTCTAGATGTGTGAAATACCACCTGGAATTTGAATTGTGTAACTTTAGCCTAAGGTTCTGATTTGTGTTATTAAAAAAAATCCTACAGGAAGGTAAAATTTTAATCTGTTAGCAATTATTATATCATTATTAATGAAAGATCTGAGAGTAGCCTTCAATAGGATTACAGAAAAATATGAAAGTATCTGCCTAGCATATAAAGAGGAGATGGGGTGGTGCTGTTTGAATTCCTGATGGAGGGATCATTGAAGGGTGAACGTGAATTTCATCTATGCCAGTATTACCTAGGGTGCTTCATGGTAGCTTCTAGGAATTTCCCCAGCATCAGGTAGAGACATGAAAGCAGCAAAGCATTTAATGTAACACTTAGAATTGGTTGAAGAGAGGTATCAGCACTCTCACTTGGTCAGGAGGATGGCTTCATCCCAGTGGTTCTCACAGTGTCACCCCCAGACCAACAGCATTAACACCACCTGAAAGCTTGTTAGGAATGCCAATTCTCAAGTCCCACCAGACCTACTGAGTGAGACACTGGTCTTGCAGCCCAGTCAGCTAGGTTTCAGTTAGCCCTCCAGGTGCTTCTGGAGCACACTCAAGATTGAGAACCGTGGCTCTATCCCATCTTTTCACAGAAAAATTGAGAACAGCTTAATGGAAAGCCAGGCTGACCTTTGTATTAATCCTAGCTCCAATTGTTACTGACTCTAGGACCATGTAAAATGCTAACTCTAACCTTTAAAACGGGAATAATAATCCCTACCTCACTGGAGCATTGAGATAATAGATGAAAATCGCCCTGCATTAAGCCAGCACATGGCGGCTATCAAGAAGCACCAGTTGTTGATAGTTGCTTCCTCTCTCCCGCCCACTCAGTTACAGATTGAACACCTTGGAACTCGTGCTGAAGAGAGGGGCCTCCCATCCCTAGAGAAAGTGTGAACCCTTTCCATGACAAAGTGGGGTGCTGCCTGAAACATTATCCCATGCGGGAGCACATTATTCATCATATTTTTATTTGTAAGAATTGCTATGGCCCACCAGCATCAGCACAGAGTGTATTCATTCTCTTGTAACATTTTTCTCCATAGGAGGGACACTGGAAAGTCAAAAATTGTGAAGAAACACTTTTTTACATTTGTAAAAAAGCAGGCCATGTCCTCTCTGATGCTGAATCAGGATGTCAAGAGGTAAATGCTGTTAACATTGCAATTTAGGTACAGGAACTTCATAGCTAGATATCAATTCCACCATCAATTTGAAGTGAATTTCTCTTTCTCCTCTCTCTCTCTTTATCTCTCTCTCTCCTCTCTTGCTCTCTCTCTCTCCCAACCCCCCTTCTTTCCTTTCCTCTTTATTTTTGTCCTGAGAAACATTGTCTTGCTATCTTCTACACGGGATTGCTTTTCTTTTGAGATTAAAAATGTAAATGGTCCTGATACAGCATCTGTACAGTGACTATCCTGTCTGTGTGATGCCCTGTCTCACACTTGATTTTCCTAGTTTTCTTTCTTTTTTTTTTTTTTTTTTTTTTTTTTGAGATGGAGTCTTGCTCTGTCACCCAGGCTGGAGTGCAGTGGTGCGATCTTGGCTCACTGAACTTCCATCTCCTAGGCTCAAGCAATTCTCGTGCCTCAGTCTCCCGAGTAGCTGGGACTACAAGTATGCGCCACTACGCCTCGCTAATTTTTGTATTTTTAGTAGAGACAGGATTTTGCCATGCTGGCCAGACTGGTCTCGAACTCCTGACCTCAAGTGAACTACCTCCTCGGCCTCCCAAAGTACTGGGATTACAGGCTTGAGCCACTGTGCCTGACCTATGGTTTTCCTAATTTTCAAGTGAGATGTCAGAAAACAATTGTGTTCCTCTGAGTCAGAGTGAACTATGCTGTATCAGTCTCAACAGTTTTCCAGACCTGGTTTTTATGCAACTATGCTTTAATTATTTTCTCTTCTAATCCAGTTATTTGTGTTGCAATTGAACAATGACCCATCCCCTTAGAATCTTCATTTTATTCGTTAATCAATGTGTAAACATGTGAACTACTCTTCATACTCTAGCTGGATAACAGATGTGCCATAGCTGACATGTCACCATTTTATCTAATGATTACAATTTTGAATTATAGCTGATATCTGATTAATCTCTACCTGATCTGAAATATTGAAGACGGGGCAGGGGCGAGGGTGGGGGTATTTGTCTTACTGTGGCTTCCCGGGAAACTCAACGTGTTTTATTTTTGTTGAAAGGACAATTAACTTTTTACACTGCAGAAACAGAACTGATGTTCTATTCAAACTTTTGTTCACTGCTTCCCTTTTCCAGCCGGCATTACCAGTATTTAAAGTTTCTGAGTTCATAGCCAGTTCTCTAGCTTTGTAAGGAAATTTCCATTAATTTTATTATGCATCAGTCTATGAATATGGTTTTGAAAGTTTTCTCTTTCTTAGAACGTTGCTTCAATGCAATTCTCTAAACAGTCTGCACTTGAAAAATCAATTTGTAAAATCAATCTTGATAATTTCAAAGCAAAAAAAAAAAGTGATTTGTTTTTCCTTCTGAGTCACTTTTTTGGGGTTGGACAATATGAGCAATTCCTTCAGTCTTGTCACCACCATCCTTTCATTTAAAAATGAAATAGCACCTAGTGTACAAAGGGTTAACTTATATACTCAGTTATCCTTCCCGCATTCATTGTGTGGACAAAGCCTTGAAGTAACAAGTCTGTTTTTCTGACTATTCTATGCCAGATCTATTTTTCCCTCCCTTTTCTTGAGCCTGTTCAGTTACTGGATTTTTTTGTTTGTTTGCTTTGCTAAGCAGCCTATGATCTAAAAACTTCTAACGAAGAAGAAATACATTATCAGAAAGGTCAGATTGCCAGCCTCCCTCTCCCTGTCCTTCCAAGTGCAGGAGCAGTCTAACATCCCTGCTCCTATCCTGGAGGGATGCCTGAAGGAGCTGTATGGAGCTGTCAGGTACTCACAGAGAGAAGACTGGGAATAGAGGTGAAAGAGAGTGAGTTCAGAGCAGATCCTAGATGGCTGGATGTGGGAGCTCCTGTGCTTCCCATCTCAGTTAATGATATGTTTGAACTAACATAGCTGATTTCTAAATTAAGGTTTTCTTTAATTTACCGCAAGACCAAAATCTTTTCCGAAATTTATGAGAAATCATGTTATGACTGATCAAAAGCTGGCAAGTATTGGCATAGCATAAAATGAAGAGTGTTTTAAAACTGGTGAATAAATTAAAATAGATAAAAATCATGTGATCATAATATTGGGGAAAAAAGAACTAAAATAGCTCAGTTTAAATATAGAGGACTAATGAATGTATGTCTTTCATACTGTATGATTTCTGATGAGATCGGGCACGTTCAGGGTGGTATGGCTGTAGACTGTACTGCATGATTTCAAAGAATAGAGCCACCCTTCATTGTTCCCAGGGTTAAGACATAGACCTGTGTGTTTGTCATTTTTGTCTGAGTGCCAAAGCTTACTTTCTTCCCCTCTAAAAGGCGAGCCAGTTAATTTAGTAATAATCTTTACCAAAAAAAAAGAAAAAATACATATATTGGCCATTTTCTATTTGGAAGCATTATGCTCCAAACAAGACCATCCTGGACTATGCCAGAATTGGGTTTCAGGCCCAGCTGATCCACTAGTTTGACTTTATCCAAGTCCCTAATCTCAATGAATCTCAGTGGGATAACATGAAATAATCAATATGAAAGTTGGAAAAATCTATAATATTATCTAGATATATATTCTCTTTGTTCATGTTCTCTTTCCCCTCTGTTCAATTCTGAAATCTCTATCTGCATTGTCCTTCTCTGATTCTCAGAACAGCCCCATAAATACTATTATTATCCTCATTGTATAGATGAAAAAACTAAGATATTAAACAAGGTTGCACAGTAGTGGAGCCAGAATTCAAACCCACGCATCCTGACCCTAGAGCCAACACTTAATTTCTACCCTCCTGTCAGGGCCATTTATATGAAATTCTGTAAGTAAGGGCCGGGGGTGGGGAGAGAGAGAAAGAGAGAGAGAGACAGAGACAGAGACAGAGAAAGAGAGAGAGAGAGAGGCAGAGATCTCGAATGAGTGCCCTTTATTTTCATTTACTTTTAAGGTTTCACATTTTAAGTAAATTAAAAATTTTACGTTTTAAGATAATAAATCAAATAAATGTAGAAGTGGCTATAGTTAATGGTGTTACCAGATAGAAGAAATATAAAAATATCAAGACGAAAATTCAAGGAGTTTTAAAGGAGTAAGAGAAGATAGTCATGTAGGTGGTAAAAGAGTATGCAAAAATATCTCTTGGTATTTAACTAAATCAGATTGTGTCCTTAATTTCCCTTTGATTCTTTTTAAGGGATGGGAGAGACATGGTGGATTCTGTTACAAAATTGACACAGTCCTTCGAAGCTTTGACCAAGCTTCCAGTGGTTATTACTGTCCTCCTGCACTTGTAACCATTACAAACAGGTAAATTAAATTTTTTTTTAACAGAAGCAAGACGGCTTTGACGTGAGGGCTCTTGGAATGATAAAATCTAGCTACAATCATAACTCGTCAAAATCTAAATCGTGCTATACATCAAAGTACAAAATTATTTAAATTATTTATTGAGATGAATTTAAATTATACTGTGTTATTCCAGAATTGGTTTTTGAGTAATCAATAATAAAATTTAAGGTGACCTTTACTTTCCATAAAGATTTATTAATTATCCAGCTTTTCTAATATATTCAGATGTTTTTAGATTTTATCTTCTAACTGCTTATACTGGAAAAGAAACACATTATTTATTTTTTTATTTTATTTTATTTCATTTTTTTGAGACAGAATCTTGCTCTGTTGCCCAGGCTGGAGTGCAGTGATGCAATCTCAGCTCACTGCAACCTCCACTTCCTGTGTTCAAGCATTTCTCCTGCCTCAGCCCCATGAGTAGCTGGGATTACAGGCACCCGCCACCACGCCCTGCTAATTTTTGTATTTTTAGTAGAGACAGGGTTTCACCATGTTGGCCAGGCTGGTCTGAACTCCTGACCTCAAGTGCCTCAGCCTCCCAAAATGCCAGGATTACAGGTATGAGCCACAGTGCTCAGCCAAAACACATTACTTAACAAGTATTTTTTTAATGTAATGTATGTGAGTTGTATCAGGGTGTTTTTAGCAGAAGAGAAACTATAATATGTAGAAGATATTCAAATCCCTCACCATCACTTCTATTTTATTTAGACTGAGACTTCTCTGTGCACATATGCCTTCTTGATGCTGGCACAAAAACTGTGCCCTTTTTACACTCCATACAATCTGCAGCATGCTACCGATGCATAATACCTGTAGGGGATAAAAGTACCAAGAGCAAAGGTGACCTCATATCACTATCGATGCCAGGAGGACAGTGGGGGCTGGAACACCTGGGAGACCCATTCCTCCTGGGGAAGACAGAAGCAGGGTAGAACTCCAGTGGTGCCACAGGAAACTACACCTGCAAAGCAAGTCACTTGCATATTTGCCTGGGCCATTGCCTTTAAAAATATTCACTGAATACCAGCAAATAGGACAACTGGTTTTACCTAGAGACCCTTCCCATGTAAGTCTAATTTGTAGAGGAATTCCTGTATAACTTCTCTGCTCCTCCCATATTGGAAGTCAACATGCAAAGCTGCCAGTATGTCCTTCCTCCTCTTACCCTCTTACTTTCTTGCCTTCTTACCTAACTTCTGTTCCAAACAATGCACAGGCATGCATACACACACACACACACACACGCGCACACACACACTCACACAAAAAGCACACATACACACGCGCACTCAAATGGATTGATAGCATTTGGTAGACTAAATCACCTGGTGAAACATTTTACTTTCAGGAGATCCTCCCATCGAAATATAGCACTACCTTTGATGTATTTCAGCATTGTTTTTAGTTTTACCTTTCTCCCCCCAGGTTTGGCTAACAGGCAGAAGAAAGCCTTTATCAATTTATTAACTCACCCAAAAGGTTCCAAGAGCACCCTGGGTTGGAAGTCCCCCAGTCAGTGAGTCAACATTGGACTTTACAGGAGCCTGACCAATGAAGCTATATGCTCTTTTGTTAATTACAATTTCATTATGTTTTTTACCAAAGAAAATAAGGCTAATTGTTTCACCTGGTTTTTATGTCTTATTCTTTATTTTTTTGTTTAATGTTCATTGAGTGCCTGCCACATACCTGGCACTGTGTTAATTATTTTTCATATGTTACCTGACCACACAAAAAATTAATAGCCAAGAGTTTATTAGAAAATTATTTTTTGAATACCTGTTTTGTGAGAGGCCCCGTATTAAACACTGACATGCTACACACAAGAAATAAAAGGCATGCTATTATTGTCCAGTGCTTTCTGAAACCCAGCAGCTGAAGAGATAGAACATAGACACAAGAAATAAGTGAAGAAGGTAGAATAGCACAATAAATGGATAAACTCACAGTGACATTACAGATAACCCATAGCACCAAAGTGACCCAAGCTAAGGCAGAAATCTGTTAGAACAAATGCTTCACATTCTATGAACCCTTTGGGGACCTCATACAAATGACAGAAAGTATCTGAGAAAAAAAATCTGTTTCATTTTCCCCAAAACTGGATACAAGACTATGTTGTGAATACTTTTAAATGTTTTCTCTGGTAAACTGTAGTCAGTAGCCAGCGCTCATGCCCGATCCAGCTCTAAAGCAGAACTATGGCATAGGAAGTCTGTTTTTATCCCAGTCTTGGCCTCCTAGGCCTGTCCAGATTGCCCTGTGCTGGCGTGCTGCCTGGTCACCAGTCAAGCCCTGAGGGAATACAGATGAACAGGGATGTGTCATCTGTCCAAGTCAGTTAACAGATACTTATGCTACCCCCAAACATGTCTACGTTCAAAGCAGCGACTCCCACACAGGACTCACCAGTTGAAGAAAGGAAGGGCCAATGCTCTTGATTTTTAATCATTCAGACCCCATCAGGGAAGAAACAAGGGTCCACACTGTACTACTTTTGATTCACAATACACATTGGAATTTTTGCAAACGCACCTTTTGTCTGAGAAGGTTTGGCAGTAGACAGAAAGTCTCTCAGATCCAGGAGTGTCCACTAACGGCCGTGGTAATCATTTTCTTCCATTACTGATTTCCTGTTTGAGTTAAGACACTGCTGTCACTCTTCAGTACCCAAGCTTGTAGTTGCTAATTGATTTTCCACTCTTCTGCACAATGGAATGACAGGTTTGATGGGCACAATTAGAACCACCTGCTACAAATTACTTATTTCTTTTGTGATCAGGCAACTGCTCCTGGTCTAAGACTTTTAACACTTTGTGGAATAGAGAGGGGAAGAAAAACAGATCCTTATTGTTGAGTAACAAATTTGTATTTGCTTGCTGATTGTTACAAAATCATTTCAGGCCTGGCCACTTTGCTTCCAGACAAAGCATGAATGCAGAAGTTGAGTTCCAAAATTATAACGCATAATTGGCTAAATCCATGTATGTCTAAATTTTGAATCAATCAGCCATGGAATATTGGTACAAAATAATCCAAATGGCATTCAATTTTGTGAATTTTGCCAAAAGTGAGAAATTCTGCAATATCTCATTTTCTCCTAAGTTTATTTTACTTTCATTTATTTTTGAGGCAGTGTCTCACTCTGTTGCCCAGGCTGGAGTGTAGTGGTGCCTTCATGACTCACTGCAGCTTTGACCTCCTGGGCTCAAGTAATCCTCCTGCCTCAGCCCCCCAAGTAGTTGGGACTACAGGCGTGTACCACCATGCCTGGCTAATTTTTTAAATTTTTTTGTAGAGACAGATTCTTGCCATGTTGCCATGGCTGGTCTTGAACTCCTGGGCTCAAGAAATCCTCCTGCCTTAGCCTCTCAGAGTGCTGGGATTATAGGCGTGAGCCACTGTGCCTCTCCTAAGCTTAAATGTGCATTATTTTAAAGCATTTTTACAGCTCTACCATTTTCCTGCAACTGTCATATCTCCCCAAAACACTTTTGCAGTTAATATTTTTTATTGTGGTAAAATATAGATAACACACACATAAACATAAAATTCACTATGTTAGTCATTTTTAAGTGTGCAGTTCAGTGGTGTTAACTGCATTCACATTGTTGTTCACCACTACCATCATCCATCTCCAGAACTCTTTTCATCTTCCCAAACCGAAACTCTGTACCCGTTAAACAATAGCTGCCTATTCTCCCCTCCTCCCAGACCCTGGCAACTACTATTCTATTTTCTGTCTCTGTGAGTTTAACTATCTAGGTGTCTCATGTAAGTGTAATTATGTTTTTTCTGTATCTGCTTTATTTCACTTAGCATGTTGTAGTGTCAGCATTTCCTTTCTGTTTAAGGCTAATTAATATTCCATTGTATGTATATACACATACTGTTTATCTATTCATCCATTAATGGATATTTGGGTTGCTCCCACCATTTGGCTATTGTGACTAATGCTGCTATGAACATGAATGTACAAATACCCTTTGAGTCCCTGCTTTCAATTCTTTGGCATGTATGCCTATAAGTGAAATTGCTGGATCATATGAAAATTTAATTTTAAATTTTTTGAGGAACCGCCATACTCTTTTCCATAATGGCTGCACCATTTTCCATTCCCACCGGTAGTGCATAAGGGTTCCAGTTTCTCCACATCCTAGCCAATGCTTCCTATTTTCTGGTTGTTTTGTTTTGATAATAGCCATCCTACTGGGTGTGCAGTGGTCTTTCGCTGTGGTTTTGATCTGCATTTCGCTAGTGATTGATGCTGTTGAACATCTTTTCATGTTCACGTGCTTATTGGCTAGCTATATATCTTCTTTGGAGAAATGTCTATTCAAGTCCTTTGCCCATTTTTTAATTGGGATGTTTGTCTTCTCTATTGTTTAGTTATAGGAATTTTCAATATATTCTGGATATTAATCCCTTATCTGATGTATAACTTGCAAATACTTTCTCCCATTTTGTGGGTTGCCTTTTCATTCTGTTGATAGTGTCCTTTGATGCACAAAGTTTTTAATTTTGATGAAGTCCAATTTATTCATTTCTTATTTTGTTGCCTGTGCTTTTGGTATCATATACAAGAAATCATTGCCAAATACAATGTTATGAAGCCTTTTTCCTATGTTTCCTTTTAAGAGTTTTATAGTTTTAGCTCTTATGTTTAGGTCTTTAATCTACTTTGAGTTCGTTTTTGTGCATAGTATAAGGTAAGGGTCTAACTTCATTCTGTTGCAAGTGGATGTCTAGTTTTCCCAACACAGTTTATTGAGAAGACTGTCCTTTCTGCACTGAGCAGTCTTGGCACCATTCTTGAGAATCATTTGACATATATGCAAGGGTTTATTCCTGGTCTATTCCACTGGCCTATGTGTTAGTCTTTATGCTAGTACCACACTGGTTTTTTGTTTCATTTTGTTTTTGAGACAGGGTCTCACTCTATCACCCAGCCTGGAGTACAGTGGCTCCATCATAGCTCACTGGAGCCTTGACCTCCTGGGCTCAAGCCATCCTCCCGCCTTGACCTCCCTAGTAGCTGGGACTACAGGCATCTACCGCCACCACTCACAGCAAATGTTTTTTATGTTTTGTAGCAACAGGATCTCCCTATGTTGCCCAGGCTGGTCTTGAGCTCCTGGGCTCAAGCAAGCTGCCTGCCTCAGTCTCCCAAAGTGCTGAGATTATAGGCATGAGCCAATATGCCCAGCCCACACTGTCTTGATTACTGTAGCTTTGTAGTAAGTTTGGAAATCAAGAAGTGTCAGACCTCTAACTTGGTTTCTTTTCACAATTATATTGGCTATTCAGGGTTCCTTGAATTTCCATATGGATTTTAGGATGAACTTTTCTATTTTTGAAAAAGATATCATTGGGATTTTGATAGGGATTGCATTGAATATATACATCATTTTGGGTAGTATAAGCATCTTAACAATATTAAGTCTTCCAAGCCATGAACACGGGATTTATTTCCATTTCCTTGTGGCTTCTTTAATTTCCTTCACCATTTTGCAGTTTTCAGTATACAAGTCTTTCTCGTTTGTGTAGTTTATTCCTATGTATTTGGGGGGCACTATTGTAAGTGGAGTTATTTTCTTAACTTCCTTCTGGCCAAACTCCACATCGTTCTTCCTGTCGGTGACCTGCTGGCCTCTGCCGGTGCCTGTCGGTGTGCTCTTGTACCGGTGTGCTCCTCTGGATGTCCAGCCGCTTGTCTCTCTTCCCACTAGGGTCTCGGGGGGTTTTATAGGCAGAAGATGGGGGCGTGGCAAGCCAGGGCGGTCTTGGGAAATGCAACATTTGGGCACGAAAACAGAAATGCTTGTCTTCACCTAGGTCTGGGGGCACAGGCCGGGGGTGGAGCCCTAACCAGGAACCCTGCCCTTCTCCTCCCAGCACTTCCCTGACCCCGTATTACTTACTCTGCCTTGGAGGAGATAGAGAAAAGCAGATCGTATATTATTGAGAGCATGAACCAACTGAAGTGTAAGGAAAATTACAACAGCATGTAGGCAATATTTAGTCTTCTATACATTTCTTTTGAAGCACATTTATGTAAGGTTCTGCCAGTATGATCTGGATTAAAAAAAGAACTTTTCCTGTTTCGAATGTGTGCTATTTAGGTTATTAATAGAGTATCTGCAGAAAATATTTACTAAAGCATGATGAAAATCCATTTCCCCGGCAAAGATGAGTACCATAAATGCCTAAGATCTCTAAATGTTGCTAATAATATCTGTAAGACACTTAAAATTTTTCCTTCTTTTTATTCTTCTCTCTTTTTATCTCCTATTTCCTTTGAGACTCCCCTATTCATAAATGACCCCATTGCTTTTGCTTCCCTTAGCAACTTAAGGATGCACAGTAATGAAAAAAACCACCAAAATTGAATAAAAAGGTCTAATTTGCTTTTTCCTTAGGTTTGGCTTCAGCCTTTCCTTTCCCACTGACTCAGCAGGTCTGCCCGGAAGTCACCACTGTTTCAAATGTGTTTCTTCTAACTTTATATGTTCTAAAAATAGCTTTCTCAAGATAGTTTCAACTTAGCTGAAAGGTTCAATGCTAGTTAAGTTTTAATAGTCATGATTTTCTTGGTAGGTGTGCATGTGGAAGCATGTATGCAAGTTTTCTAGATTCTGCTTTTGACGCATTCATACTGGAAGGGGGGCACTGCCACCAATCATTAAACAGTAATTCATTCAGCTGTTTGGGAAGTACATTAGTGGATGTAGAGCTTTAGATTAGTTCCTGGGCTTTCACATTTTTCTTCAGTGAACATGCAGATTTAAACACATTTGAATAAGCTGAGACCTACCTGTGCCTATGAACACACTGATTTGGGAGACATAAAATTGCTACTTTAATTTCTGTTTCTTTCTCCCCAGGCAAGTATGGTAGGTGGGTGCATGTGAACTCTGTATTAGTAAATGCTCATTCAGAAAAGCATAATATCTTTCCTCCTCCCTCCTGCCCACCCTTACCCCATGCATATTGTGGCATGGTTTGTGTGGTGTGTGGCCTAATTACAAAATAGGCCACGTCGTACTCCAAGAAATGCATTGCTGGCCATATGAACTTTACCACCTATGCTTTGAAATTGGAGCTGGACTTTATTCCGTGCAAGAATTAAGCCCCATATGCAAGAGTCAGATTCTCCTCACTCATGTATTTCTGGGAATTGCACTGACATTCGGCATTTATTAGTAATGTTCAGGGTCTTTGGGTGTTTTCCTGCTCCATGTTCTAAAGAATTAATGAGAAACGCTTACTCTGGGGCCATTCTGTGCACTTCATTATGCTTTAATGACTTTTTTTATTGCCCAGAAACTTAATATGATCACTTCTTTTTTCCCCTTTTAAGGTTTGAACAGGCTTTTATTACCAGTTTGATCAGTAGTGTGGTAAAAATGAAGGACAGTTATTTTTGGATAGCTCTTCAAGACCAAAATGATACAGGAGAATACACTTGGAAGCCAGCAGGGCGGAAACCTGAGCCGGTGCAGTACACACACTGGAACACACACCAGCCCAGTGAGTAGAGTGAGCTGCATCGCCAACCCTCCCTCACCTCTGGCTCCTGTTTTCTTTACTCCAAATTCCTTCTACCCCTTGGTCCACCTCCTTTGATTCTTTCTTAATGTTTTCTTAATGCCTAAATCAACTACAAGGATCAGCACAGGTTAACAGGGGGTGACATATGGCTGATCTTTGTTTTTATTTATTTATTTATTTACTTATTTATTTGTTTGTTTGTTTTGAGACAAAGTCTCGCTCTGTCACCCAGCCTAAACTGCAGTGGTGCAATCTCAGCTCACTGCAGCCTTGACCTCCCGGGCTCAAGTGATCCTCCCACCTCAGCCTCCCCAGTAGCTGGGACCACAGGCATGCGCCACCACACCCAGCTAATTTTTGTATTTTCTGTAGAGACAGACTGGTATTGAACTCTTGGGCTCAAGCAATCCGCCCACCTTGGCCTCCCAAAGTGCTGGGTTTATAGACGTGAGCCAAATTGCCTGGCCCGATGGTCGTTTTTAAAACTATAATCCATATGAGTCATTTGACATATTAAAGGTATAAATTCATTGCTCAAGACCACCACTGTCTTTATTAGCAGCAAGTCCAGTTTCTCCCTCCTAAAGTCTTTCTCCCCACCTGCAACCCCCCCACCCCACTACCTAAGAATCTCAAGCGCTTGCTCAGTTCAGAATGGTCAGTTAAACTTCAAAGTACAGTGGCTGGGCACATATGGGTACATCCAGTCAGTTCACAGTCACTGCCTGGGGTACCTTAACCAGGATTCCAGCTCTACTAGTTCATCCTCAGGTGTTCAGCTCTGAATCCCAAGGCATGAAGCTGTGCCAGGTTGGTCAGTACCAGAGAAACTGATGGCTTCCACCACAGCCTACACTAGAACCTGTGTCTGTGGAACAAGCTTCAGGCTCTTGTATTAAGCTGAGGTCGACAGCCTAGACCCAACAGCCCCTATATTTCAGAGTGAGTTCTTGCTTGCCTGGATCTCCATCAGGGCTATGCCAGAGAAAACAGCAAAGAGTTACCAAGTTTGTATCTAGAGGAAATGGCTTAGGGGCCCCAGGCTCTTCCCTCCCTGAAGAGGGAAGAGACACAGAGGTAGAAAATGTTTTAAAAATATTAACAAACATGGAGGAGAGGTTGAGTCACTGGAACGATAAAAGGAAAGGTTAGAATGAATGGGAAGAGGCAGTATTTGAAGAGATAATGCTTGAATAGCTAGTGTAACAAATAAAAACAGTAAACATTTATACAGTAAACATTTATTAGAATATGCCTCATATTTTATATAGGAGATTTAAAAACCACATTCAATTTCTGTAATGCTTATAAGACTATTGAGACTTCCTACTTCCTTCCAAGTGCTGCTTGAGTTGTATCCCACAAGATTTAGTAGAGTTTTATAATTTTTCAATTGAGAATACATTCTAATTTCCAATATGAATATGATTTCAACCCATAAATTAGTTAGAAGATTTTTTTAATTTCCCAAAATACAGGTGTTTCTAGTTCCTTTTGTTGTCAATACCTAATTTAATTGCACTGTGGTCAAGAAATACTGTTTGTTTGGTGCCTGTCCTTTCAAATACAGAGTTGGTATTATGGCCTTGCATGTGATCATTTTTTTTTTTTTATATCCCATATGTACTTGAAAAGGTTGCATATTCTGCTTTTGCTACATGAAATGCTTCATATCTGTCAACTGATTATGTTACATGTGCTGTTCAGATCATCTATAGCCTGCATATTTTTTGCCCACATGATCAATCAATTACTGAGAGTGTTAAATATCTCCCACTATGATGGTGGATGTAGAAACTTCTCCCTGTAGTTCTGTCGAGTTTTTATATTACATACTTTTTAGGCTGTTTTATTAGCAACATACAAGTTTAGAATCATGATATCCTACCTGTGGTGTCAAAATCGGTATAGTATCCTGAGTGATCCTCTTGTTCTCTCAAAATTATTTTCTCCATAGAGTTAATTTGTTCATGAATGTAGCTACAGTAACTTTTTAAAAATTAGTATTGGCCTAGTACTTTTTTTTATTTTTTCTAACTTTGAATATTTTTGTGTTCTTAGAGTTAATGTATCACTTATAAACAGCATATAACTAAATTTTTAGAATCTTATTCACACATTTGTTGTCCTTAACTGCAGAGTTTGGTTTACTTATATTTTTTGTGATTATGTATAGAATTGGATTCATTTCTTCCATTTCATTATGTCCTTTCCATTTATCCTGCACTTTTTAGTCATGGTTTCTCTTCTTTCTTGCCATCTTTTGAATTTATCTTTTTCTTCTTTTCTCATTTCATTCTTTCCCCTTTACTTATCTGGAAATTGTATTATCTAAATCTATGTTTTTATATGTTACACTAGCTATTCAACATGCATTCTTAACAAAATCAACAATACCATCTTTGCTCTCATCTTTAAAAGGATTGTAATTTGCTGTTGCTGCCTAGTTTTGAAAATTCTGAACTGTTTCATTTCTGTTAGCCATGATTTTGTTGTTGCTATCTTTGCAGTGAATATTTGTTTAGATGTATTCATATGCTAACTATATTTATTTCATTTCTAGAAAGACTATTTCTGTTTTAAATTTGGTTTGTGGCTCTTTGTAGTCACTTGTTTCCTACTCATATTTTAAAGATTCTCTTTTATTTCCTTAAGTATATCCAAGTTATTTTGTATTTGGTTTCTAACAATCTCATACCTGAAGTTTTATGGGTCTGTTTCTGGATCTCATTTCTTTCACTTTGTGGGTTTTGCCTGGAACTACTGATTTTTCTATGTACTTTATTTATGGGAGTTCTGTAACCCCTAGGTTGAAGTTGGGCTCCTCCAATGAAAATTAGCATTTGTTTCCATCACTCAGTTTGAGGCACTACCAACTAAGGACCACTTTAAAAGCTCTGACTGAGGTTTTCTTGAACACATAGGTAGCATGAGTTCGATGACTAACCTGCATGAAGTTTGAGTTGTGGTTATAAATTCTTTAGAAAGTTATTTCTTTTACTATTATTCACTGCCAAGATTGACAGAGACAAGTTTCCTTACAAACAGCTGAGTGAGTATGTTCTCATGTATGCTTCCCAAAAGTGGCCATTTGGGATTCTATTTTATGCAGGTTTCTTCTATTAGACTTTTCATTTTGTATATCTGTTAGGCTTCATCTCCTTTCCCTCAAAATCTCCATGCAACTATCAAAGCAGATGCTCAAGGTCTCCAGAATTAGAAAGAAACCTTTAGGGTAAATCCCGCTAGGAAGGTAGTTTGGCTACCATGGTTCATACTTTTACTTCATTTGCGAGCTCTATAGATTTGTTTATTTTATGCCAACTCAGCCATACATTTATAAAGATGTTTTCAAAATGTTTTATCTAGCATTTCAACTAGTTTGACTGAAAGAATCTTTCAGGGTACCTAATCTGCTGGTTATTTCTCATAGCACCATTTATTTTAACACATGAGATTTTTAGGATGGAGAAGAGATAAACACATGTATTCAGTCTACTGCTCAATCTTTGAGATGTCTCCCTCTGTGTTTTTTTAAAAAAATTTTCTTTCTATAACCCTACTGCATAATTAAAGCCATTCATTTAATGAGCTTTATAGGGCGTTTGTATGACAAGGGAGATTTAAAAATTACCTAATGTGCATGCCTTCATGTTGCTATAATCTGGGAGTGGTGATAGCAAATACAATAAATAACTCGTATATAGAGTCTTAGTCATTCCTGCTGCTATAACAAAGTATCACATATTGGGTAATTTATAAATAACACAAATTTATTTCTCACAGTTCTAGAGGCTGGGAAGTCCAAGATTAAGGTGCTAGCAGATTCGGTGTCTGCTGAAGGCCTTCTTGCAGTGCCCTCACATGGTGGAAGGGCAAAACAGCAAAACGAGAGTAGGACACCCCCTCAGCCTCTTTTATAAAAGCACTAATCCCATTCATGGGATGGAGCACTCATGACTTTATTACTTCCCAGAAGGCCCTGCCTCTTAATACTATCACATATGAATTTTGGAGGGATATATTACGTTCAAACCATGGCAACAGGAAAATATGTGGTGAGTGCTGTAAGAAGTATAAAATAAAGTATTCTAACAGTTAAATGAAGGGAGGATTTATTGAAGTTACCATAAAAGTTCAAGAGGAAGTGGCCTTTCACCTGGGATTGAAAATGTCTGAAATATAGTAGGATTTAGTGGTTAAAGAAGTAAAAAGAATTTTCTCAGCAGAAGCAAATATATGGGGCAACTCTGAGAAATTTTAGGAGCACTGTGTAATTAGAGATTAAGATATATGCAAAAGAGTTGTAAAAGATAAGGCCAGAGTAAGATATTGAAACCACAGCCTAATATTACAAGCTAAAGAGTTTTCACTTCTTATCTAGGTATAGGAAGCCACTAGAGGTTTTGGATCAAAAAATATTAAGATCAGAAGTGTTCTTCATTGAGGGTGTTAAGTAAGGTGATATAAATAGATATAAGAGACTGCACTGCAGGATAACATATGCATAAAGAGTACCTACCCGCTATTGAGTTGAACTAAAGTTCAAATTCCAGCATTATGATCTCAGAGAAATTACTTAATCTCTCCATATCTCAGTTTCCTCTTATTTAAAATAAGGACAGTAATAGTATCTACCTTACAGGATTGTTGTGAGGATTAAAAGAAATATTACATAGTTGCTACTGCATTGTAAATAATTAATAAATATTAGCCTTTCTTATTGCAGAGAAATAATTTGCAGAATTTTACCTAAAGCTACAGACAGTGACATTGCTAATCTATTAGGGTTCCTCACCCATACATTCTAAGATGCAGGACCTATTCTGTGCTGGACCAGTCACCAATGTGAGCACCCTGGGAAACCACAGAGCTTTAAAGGAAGGTATGACTGTGGCCTACACACACATTTCCCCAACACTTATAAGCTAGTGTTAAATGTTTTTTTAAAAATTCCTTTAGACCTCCTGAAATTAGAAGAAAGAAAAAAGAGAGAGATCAAAGAAAGTCAGTTTACATTCTCTCTGTTAAATACATGGTTTAAAACCCTGTAGTTTTGAAGACTTAAGTTTAGAAGTTACACCATCCTAATGAGTAAAGAGCTGAACAAACTGAAAAATCAACAACTCTTCTTAGACCCATCACAAGGCAAACCACCGCCACCCAAAACTGGAAAAATACAAAGATACAGAGAATCACAACTTCCTGGATCGGAAACCCGTCAGCAGAAACCTCCAGAGGAACCTGTGCTGGGAGAGGAACATCTGAACCGTCATTGATAAAATTGCTGGAGGCTCAGCACAGACACTCTGAGGGTTCTCCCGGGTGACCCAGTCATAGGGGACCCCCACACTTTTGTGAGTTCTAGTTCCAGGTAATCTATCAGGTTATCACAGTGAAATATCAGAGAAAAAATTCCCTAATGCTTCCAGCAGAGGGAGAGGAAAAGGAACCATTTTGAAATATAGCAAAGCATTCCGTTCCTAACAAGGCCCCACCTCAGGAGAGGCTGTTTTGTCAGACTGCTGCTGGAGTTTTATCAGAGCCTGACTCATCTGGAGGAAGGGAAATCTACAACTCCAGCCAGCTCTATCCTTTCACGTGATGGAAAGGAAATACCCCGCTCCAGCTCTCTAGCCATCCTGTCCCACCAAGCAGGGAAAAATAACTGAGAAGCATTCGCTGGTCAAGGGCACAGTCCAGGAACACAGGCTCACCAAAAGGCTGAAACCTAATGGTAAAATTGTAGAACACTTCCCCTCCTCTCACACCTTACCATTCCATCGCAAAGGCCTGTTTACTGCAGTTTCTTTTACCCAGTATATTACATCCACTTTTCAACAAAAATATTACAAGACATACTAAAAGGCAAGAAACATAGTTTGAAGAGACTGAACAAGCATCAGAGCCAGTCAGCTATGACAGGGATGTTGAAATTACCAGACAAGCAATTTTTTTAAATTTGATTAATATGCTAAGGGCTTTAATGGGAAAAGTAGACAACATGCAAGAACAGCTGGATCCTGTAAGCAGAGAGGTGGAGAGTCTAAGAAAAAACAAAAAAACAAACAAAAAAAAGAAATGCTACAGATCAAAACACCATCACAGAAATGAAGAATGCTTTTGATGAGTTTATAGTAGACTGAACACACATGAGAAAAGAATCTCTGAGTTTGAGTATATGATAATACAAACTTCTGAAACTGAAAAACAAAGAGGAAAAAGACTGAAACAGAACAGAATATTCAAGAACTGTGGGACAACTACAAACTGTGTAATGGGAATATCAGAAGGAAAAGAAAGAAATAAAGGAAAAGAAGCAATATTTGAAGCAATAATAACTGAGAATTTCCCCCAAGTTAATATCAGACACCAAACCACAGATCCAGGAAACTCTGAGAACACCAACCAAGATAAACACACGAAAAACTACATGTAGACATACTGTATTCGAACTTCAGAAAATAAAAAATAAAGACAAAATCTTGAAAGAAGCCAGAGGGGAAAAAACACCTTACCTCTGGAGGAGCAAAGATAAGAATTATATCTGACTGCTCTTCAGAAATCATCGAAGCAAGAAGAAAGTAGCATGAAATATTTAAAGTGTTAAGAGAAAAAAAACCCTCCAACTTAGGATTCTATACTCTGTGAAATTATCCTTTAAAAATGAAGGAGAATTTTTATCAGATTTTATCTGATTTTTATCAGACAAACAAAAATTCGGGAAATTTGTTGCTAGTAGACCTACCTTGCAAGAAATATTCAAAGAAATTCTTCAGAGAGAAGAAAAATGATATAGAAGCTCAGATCTATGTAAAGAAAGAAGGAGCATCAAATGAAGGTAAAATAAAAACTTCTATTTTTCTTATTCTTAATTGATCCAACAAATAATAGTATGTTTAAAGTAATAGCAGCAATATATTCAGTCATAGGTGAGATAGATAGATGATAGATGATAGAGTTGCTTTTATACAAGTGAAATGAGTGACAGAGATGGCGCAAGGGATGAGAGGGACTTTGGGTGGTTGTGATGTGTCCGTGTAAGTTCATCAGTGGTAATAAATGCACCACTGTGGTGTGGGATGTCTATAGTGAAGGAGATTGGAGGGCAGTGGTGTTAGAGGGGCGCTCTCTGTATTTTGCATTCAATTTTGCTGTCAACCTAAAACTTTCTGTTACTGTTTTTTAAAATTATACTTTTGAAAGATGCATGCAAAGTGAAATGAAGACAAATTAGTTTTTTGTATATAAACATCAGTTTAGGAAATTTGTATGGAAACTGGTGACTTTCCAATAGCTCCAAACAAGTAACATCATAATTCGCTCAACAGAAAGACCTTGTTCTACAAATCTATGAATATTATTAAAATAAAGAGAGTAATAAACTTCCATGTCACACTATACTGCAAAAAAATAAAAGTTTAGGTATCATTTCTATACACTTAGGAATTTTGTTAGGAATGTCTATACCTGTCAAAATAAATTAATACATTTTGAGTAGAGAAAATCTTTGGTTTTTAATATTAAGTTTCTTGGGGGCATATTTAGATGTCGGAAATCTGGAATTGAAGCAGAGCTTCTTGTCATTCATAAGTTTCTGCTGTAATTTATTTGAGTGGCACTACTCTTTTTCTCTTTTCCCTAAAGCAAAAATAATGCCATGATGTTCAGTTTGGCTGCTCAAGCTGATTGACACTGAGTAAATTGTCTCTGAATAAGATGAAAATGTAAATCTTTTTGAAGAAAATAGCAATATAAAAGCTTCTGTGTTTCCCTTTTTCTTTTAAATTGCAACTTGCAGAAACACTGCCTAAATCACCTTTTCTTTCCTGCCTGTCACAAAATAATCCATTAGCTTCGTCCCCACGTCAGAATCTTAATCCAGCAAAGACTAACTACATGAATTGACCACTGAACAGGAAGCCTACAGCTTTTTGTAAACTCATCCAGGACTCTGTCTCTATGTCATACCAGCAAAATATTCACCCACCCCACATCCCACACCACAGTGTATATTTGCTACAATTGACGAACCTACATGAACACATCAGAACCCCCAAAGTCCCTCTCATCCTTCCTATCATTCCTGTCATGCATTTCACTTGCATAAAAGCAAATCAGAAGGGAATCACCTTTCTGTCATTTTTTTTTCAACTTAGTGTTATGTTCACCAAATAGTATTACCACCAGATGGTATCTACCAGTAGTAGAACCACCAAGCATCAGCAATTATCAATTCATGACCAATCTTCTTCCATCTGTACCCTCACCCCTTTCCCATATTTTTTCATAGCAAATCCTCAACATCATATTGTTTCATCCATAAATATTTCAGCATTATTTCCAAAAAATAGAGACTTCTTTTTAAAAGACCTAATAATACAATTATCACCCCTTAAAGTAATTAACTATAATTGCCTATCATTATAAATCTTCAGTTAACGCTCAAATTTCTAAATGGCTCATAAATATTACGTAATGTATTTTACAGCTAGTTTGAATCAAGATCCAAAGAAGGTTCACGCATTGTAATTGGTTGATAGATCTCCTAAAGTCTGTTTTCATCTCTGTGTTTCCCGCCCCTCCCCAATTTCCACCCCTGCCTTTATTTGTTAATGCAAATGTGCTTTGTCTTATAAATTTTCCTGCAGTTTGTTGATTGTATTCACATCACATTGTTTAATGTGTTACTCTATTTTCTTTTTCATAAAATAGGCATTTTTATTTTTAAAAAGAATGAAAGGATTGACCAAAATAAGAATTTTTTTTTTTTTTGAAAGATGGTTTCATAGGTAGTTGTGTGCTCTGTCTGGAGGCACATAATGTCCAATTTTTTTCTCTTTTTGTGATATTAGCAGCCTTTGATGGTCAATTCTTAAATCCATTGACTCATTAGGGGTTTCTTCATTTATAGCTGGGATAGTCCTATAAAGAGGTAATTCCTTTCAATCAATTTTTTGTTACCCCATGGTACAATGTTTATAGGAAACACAGAACAAATGCTTAGTTCTTTCCCTTTACTAGCTTTCAAAATAATTATTTCTTCATTAGCATCCTTCATCCGTGACCCATTAGAGGTGTTTTTCTTTTTTTAGCATTACTATGAAGTAAGGGTTTTAAACATAGTTGATATGTTTTAGTCCGTTGGAATTATCCTTTTTAATGCTCAAATGCCCCATCTTTGTGATGGGAATCTCTTCAAGGAATATCTTCTGAATCCTTCTGATGTGATCCTAGTAGTCTTTGATAGTGTCCGTGCTATCTGATATGACAGATATAAATTTCTGCTGCAGACCTAGAAGCATCCATTGCATCAAGGAACCCTGGTTTCTTTTGATGGGAAATGATATTATTTCAGCATCACAGACTGGGCTTATGGGTTCTCGTTGTTTGTGGTTTGTTATTGTTTCTAGGCCATTTCAGTGGACAGATCTAGGAAGTGTGTGTTTGTGTGCGTGTGTGTGTAAGATTAAACACTTTTTGAGTTCAAATTCATACTTGCAATTTGAATTCAGGACTACAAAGTTAATTAACCTATATTTTAACTGTATTTCCTTTCTTTCATGCCAAATTTTCCATTCTTAAAACACCAGAAAATCCTGTTATTTTTAGTAAAAAGCGACAACAAAGGCTCTCTATGACAGTTGGTATTTCAAGAGAAATGAAATATTCAGGTGAAACAGGAAAAATGGTTTTCATCCATACTAATTATTGCCACTGATTAAATGGAAAGATGATAAATTAGCTTCTCATTCAAGGAGAAGCTAATGCTTAGAAACTAAAATGTACTTTGTACCTAGATTCAAGATTCAATATAAGTGGAGGTTGCTCTATGGTGAAAGAAAATAGATGAGTCTATACTTGTTAAGACATTCAAAAACACTTTTCCAAGTTATATTAGAGGCTCATAGGTGTCTGTATTGAGAAAAATAAACACTTTCAATCAGTCCTTTGCAGCCATCCATAACTCAGGCTCTGTGAAAAATGTTTTGTTTCTAGACCTAGATACCCCTGGCGTGTTCCATTCCTGTGGGATGACTCTGGGGCATGTTCACCCTGATTGTTCCCAGCCCATGGAAATCTGCAAGTGACAAGGAAAATAAGATCCCAATAGAGCAAGTCAGGTTTATTTTCTTGAAAGTGCCCTGCACATAGTGAGGAGTAGTGAGAAGCCTGTCCCATCAGTAGGCCAATCCATTTTAAGGCTCATCAAAGCTCTGAAACGAGCCACCACATAAATAAGGATAAACCCAGTCTAATTTCTGAGAAGCCCTTAGAACACTGACGTATCTCCTCATAATCATGTAAGTAACTGTCATGCAAAGTAAAAATGTGACAGTAGATCGTCAAGGAAATGCTGTGGCCACACACAGGAGAGAAACAGGATCAGGGGAATGCGAGAGAGCTCCATGGGACAGGAGCATAATTTTAGGGGAACTCATTCATTCATTTATTCAACTGCTTATCGAATGCCCACCCACTCACTCTGTACCTTGATACTGTCTCACAGTAGACCCAAATAAATCTGGTTTCAAATCCCGGAGCAAGCCCACTACGTTTGCGGCCTTTGGCAAGTTACTAAGCCTCTGTGCCCTAATTTTTCCATCTGCACAATCAGGCACTAATGCCTGTCTCAAAGAGTTTCTGAAGTTAAACAGGGAAAAGACCATATAAATTGCCTAGCACAGTGCCTGGCAGATACACAGCATTGTAGGAAACTTGCCTAGCCTACCCAAAGAGCTTCACTTTCCTCTGTTAGAGGAGAGAAGGAGAGAGAGGGAAGGTGAGAGGGTAGAGGACTTGAGAGATGAGGATGTAAAGGGTTGTTGCAGGGAACTGGAAAATAAGCAGGCAGACTCAAGTGAAATAATTGTCTAGAGGCACTGAAAAGCCAGCACAAAAAGGTTTGGTCAGGCCGGGCGCGGTGGCTCAAGCCTGTAATCCCAGCACTTTGGGAGGCTGAGACGGGCGGATCACGAGGTCAGGAGATCGAGACTATCCTGGCTAACACGGTGAAACCCCATCTCTACTAAAAAAATACAAAAAACTAGCCGGGCGAGGTGGCGGGCGCCTGTAGTCCCAGCTACTCGGGAGGCTGAGGCAGGAGAATGGCGTGAACCCGGGAGGCGGAGCTTGCAGTGAGCTGAGATCCGGCCACTGCACTCCAGCCTGGGCGACAGAGCGAGACTCCGTCTCAAAAAAAAAAAAAAAAAAAAAAAAAAAAAAAAGGTTTGGTCAATGGGTTTGTTTTTAGATATCTGAACAGAGAGGTGGACAGTGGCGGTTTTCCCAGCTCACTTAATTTTGCATAGTTAGATAACTTGGTGAATTAGAATTTCTTAATTGACAGAAAGTCTCCCCATTCATGTTGGCAGGAGAGAGTGAGTGGGGTGAGGGTATGGCAGGTAAGGAGAATCTGTCAAAATGTGAGATTCACCACTGAGAATAATCATTTTTCTTCCCCAGTGGGAAGTGAGTTATCAAATTTAAGAACAATTTCTCTGAAAGAAAATTCGCCTCTGCTCTTTCCCACACCCTTACCCTTATTATTTGGCTTTGCAAGCATCCCCACAATATAGGCTTATAAATTTAGTTTATCTCTCCCTTAGCCTGGTCTCCCTTTATTATACCACTTTACTGCTTCTTTGGGGCTGAGACTCTAAAATTTGGGTCAAATGTTCCATTAAGTTAACCACTTTAGAATACCAATACCACTCCTGCAGCACTTTTCATCTTCATAGTGGTTCACAAACATCTCCTTCTTCACTAATGAAGATGAGTCGAATATCTTATAGCATCTAAAACCAAAGCTATTTAATCATTGTCTGATGTGGGAAAGTGAGACAAAATGCAAGACCAACAAAAAAGTATATTACATTTCAGACTTGCTGATTCAAACTTTTGAAAAATTCTATGAACATACAGGCAGAATTCATGCCACAAAATCCTGGTTTTTGTAATGAAAATGGCCATAAGCATAATAGCAACACTGCAGGGGTATATTTAGCTCATCATATTTTATAGAGTGCTTTTCAATTCATTATTTCATTTGATCTTCATGAAAACCCATGAGAAGAAAAGGAATTATTATTCACATATTTTAGACAAGGCCTATTGTGATTAATTCACATCCTCAAGTTTCCAGTTACTAAAGATTTGTACTGGGACTAGAACCCCAAACTTCACACTCCAAGTCCCCCACGAGGTTTCCTACCTGTGCTGTGCAGTTTCTGGAGGTTCCACTGGGGCCCCTCAAAGGATGGGGGAACGGAGCAGGAATGTGTGTGTTCCCTCCTCTTTCAACTAGAGCAGCTCCACAAATATATTGTATTCGGGGCTTCCACATGGATTTCTCCGGTTCGGTTTTATTGCACAGAGCATGCAGCATCTCCTCTATTGTTCATGATCCAGCTGGACTGTGAGCTGCATTCTGAAGTTACTCAACAGGCCTTCAAAGCTCCACTAATGGCAGGGGCAGTTACATACTATAATCTCTCCCCCTTGCCTGCCCACAACCTTGCATCTATAACACCAGCTAGCTGTTCTCGGCCAGTAGAGCCATCTGATGGATTTTGGATGCACCAACTCTTCCTTGACTTCCTTTTCTTCTATATGAGACATAGCGTGTTTCCTCTTTTACCACTGGCCGTTTTTACCTTTGAGGCTCTCTGATTCATCGCACAGGCCCAGGGAGTTCTTCCAGATCAGAACCGCCTTGCCATGGTGATGCTGGTGCCTAACACACTTGTGCAGCCAGGACTGTTGAAGACACAAACACTCATACACTCATTCTTTAGCAAATGATTCCATTCCTAAAGAGATGCTCTATGTCTTCCTTTGTCTTCTTTCTTCTCACTTGCACTCTTCATTTTCCCTCTCTTTTGTCTTTCCATGAGCATAAAACAATCAGAACATAGATGACAAGCACAATGCCAGTTACTCAGTATCTGAAAACATTGAAGCCGTTACTTCTGAAGGGAAATTAAGCAAGATAAATATCAAGTAGCAAGTGACGACATTTTTTAAAGAGCCTTCAGGTACAGAATCATCGCAAGTCTTCAGATGCTTCGTCTATAATCACTCTCTTTTTACAAGCATGCCTTGAAAACTCATGTCTCCTTTTCATCCTTCAAAATTCAGCTCACATGTCACTTCCTACAAATGTTTTACTGACATCTCTGGTGAGGCTCCATCACCCCTTCTGATGTCTCCTCCAGAACTTCGAACACACCTTTTACTATGGCACTTTACACATTATATTTATTACAATTGCTTGTTTATGTGTCTGTATCTCACACTAAACTAAGAATTGGTTTTTGGTTTGCTTTGCTTCATCCTTTTGTTTCAAGCAGCTAATTATACAACCTCGCTGAGCACATTGCAGATGTACAATTTTTTATTGTTGTTGATGAATGTGAATTTAGTTAATTAAATGACCACCCAGGATTCGAGAAAAAACAAGCTCATTCTTACTCATTTTAATCTTATTTTTGGAATAGAATTGCTTTCTACTATTCTTCACTGAAATTTGAAGTGTTGTTTTTGTTTTTGTTTTGTTTTGTTTTGTTTTTGCTGTCATATGAGTTGTATAGATTTTGCTGACAAACTTAAGAATCTTAATTTATACATTGTTTCTGTGGAAAAACACATTTTACCTTCTAAAATGTTCAAGCATACACAAAGAAAAAAGTGGAGTTTTGTCCGTGACTATTATATCACATTTCCCAATATCTCACATATACTATGAAGGTGGGAGGCAAAATCTCTGTACTTTGCTTTTCATACAAAAGCCTCTCTCTCTCTCTAATTCTGTTTCTCTCTTCCTTTTCTCTGATGTCTGCCTTGTCCCTGCCCCTAGATCTTTACCTCATTTAGAGAATTCATCTCATTCTCTTCATTCTTCCAAGGTTTACAGTTTGGTTTTCTGTTGTATACTTTATGGTCTACCTTGAATCTGTTATTCACATATTTCCCCCTGTTGAATCCAGTTGTTAGAGGATGAGCACTATGCACTTTTCATTGTTGATTTTTCACAGTGGGATTTCGAAGTATAATATTGAAATATGGGGGATATTTTGGTTCCAGGTAGGAATAGCTCCTAATTCTTCATCATTTGCCATCTGAGCACAAAGCAGACAAGGTCCAAATTTCAGCCTTCACACTCTCTTTTCTCTCTTTCCCATCTTCCATTATTTTCTCCAGAGATGAAGAGAAATGACATAATCAGGTCAATAAGACATTCGTTTTCATCTTGATTGTTCCTGTCTGGGTGCTTAATTATGAGATGTCAATTATTCAACACTCTAAAGAGCAGTCTTCTGAGCACAAAACGTTTTAGTTGTCTGGTATTAAAAGTGCTTGTTTTCTGCTTTCAGGCTACAGTGGTGGCTGTGTTGCCATGCGAGGAAAGCATCCACTTGGTAGCTGGGAAGTGAAGGACTGTCGGCACTTTAAGGCAATGTCCTTGTGCAAGCAGCCAGTTGAAAATCAGGAAACAACAGAGCATGAAGAGAGATGGCCCTTTCACCCCTGCTATTTGGACTGGGAGTCAGAGCCTGGTCTGGCCAGTTGCTTCAAGGTGATACCAAGGTTACATGGGCATTCTTAACAGGACTAACACTATTTTAATTTGATCCATGTATCTCAAATTCCTTTATTCCAGGAATCTTTTTTTTCCAGAACAGTGCCTGACAGACAGCAGGTGCTTAATCAACATTTGTTGCCTGTCTCTATCCTTTCAATCATATTCCAAATAATTTTTAAGTAAAAAAAATCGACACATCCTGGTGATATTGAAGACTTCCTCATGAAGATTGTTATCTGTTCAGCAGAAATACCATGCACGTGGCCAGGCATGGTGGTTCATGCCTGTAATCCCAGCACTTTGGGAGGCCAAGGCAGGCATATCACTTGAGGTCAGGAGTTCTAGACCAGCCTGGCCAACATGATGAAATCCCATCTCTACTAAAAATACAAAAAGTAGCCAGGTGTGGTGGCATGCACCTGTAGTCCCAGCTACTTGGGAGGCTGAGACAGGAGAATCGCTTGAACCCGGGAGGCAGAGGTTGCAGTGAGCCGAGACTGCACCACAGCATTCCATCCTGGGCAACACAGCGAGACTCTGTCTCAAAAAAAAAAAAAAAAAAAAAAGGAAAGAAAAGAAATACCATTAATCCCTGGAAGGAGGGCACCGTGCTCTGGTTATCACTCCTGGGGGAGAACTCTAAACACCTAACCAGTTTCTGCATAAGTTCCTAGCTCTGACAGGAGGTTTTGCACAAACTTGGCTGCCAGAGTATGAATCTGGTGAGAAAGAATTCCCACACAACAAGATGGGCAAAATAACTTTATTACAGGGTGAGTACTCCTTGGCTGAAATGCTTGGAACCAGAAGTGCTTTGGATTCTGGATTTTTTTTTTATATTTACATAGTACTTACCAGTTGAGCATCCCAAATCTGAAAGTTCAAACTCCAAAATGCTCTAGTGAGCATTTCCTTTGAGTGTCTTGTCACTGCTCCAGAAGTTTTGGATTTTGGAGCATTTTGGAGTTTGGATTTTTGGATTTGAGATGCTCAACTTGTATTCACAGATAGGCAGCAAGAAGCAACCAAAGCCTAGGATCTATGGTGAGCCATTCCCCCAAGGCTCAGGAAAGCACCCCTGGGAAGATGGAATCTTGTCTGCACACGCCCCACTTTGCAGGACAGCTGAGGGCTCCTGAAAGTGCTCCTTTCTGGGTTTTTATCCCGGGTGCCACCTGGATCACTGAGCTAAAGTATTGCAAGACATCCTACTCTAGGAGGGATAAGGACGGTTCCTCCTTATCTCAGGATATTGCATTCTTGGTACACTCTGCCTGAGAATTGCCAAGAAAAAGAGGAAGAGCTGGGTCAGCAAGGGTCATCTGGGGACCTGTCCTCCTGCAATATTGTTAATACACCAAGTGAAGGAGGCAGACACTCAGAGGGTGTTAAGTGGTATAATTTCATATTGTTTGTAAACCAACAAATAAAGTTTTTATTATTGAATAATACAATTTTACTAATAAGGATAGCTTTTGCAGCTTGCCAGACACCTGAAGATCAAACAAATTAATGCATACGGTTGATTTGTATGTGTATAATGTGTGTGTGTGTGTGTGTGTGTGAAGAAATTTCTATTTTTAAAATCAGCTTTAGATCCTACATTTAAATTAGTTCCTACAATCCTGTCAGAAACACTTTTTTTGAAATATGATTTTTTTAAATGTTTGGTGGTTTTGTTTTGGTTTATTTTACAAATAGGGTTTCACTAAGTCTTGGGAGAAAGTTCCCCAGCAGCTCTGCACGTCAGAGCGGAACGAAGACAGACTCTATCTCCGGAACTGTGGTAGCTTGTACGTGGCATGAAGCAGCTGTGAATGTGCTCGATTTAAGTTGTACACATATATAATCCTACATTACGTTCATAGAATGATAGGCCCAAAAGTGGCCTCACCCAGTAATAAGTTAAACCTTAGAGATCAGTAAACTGAGGCACGTGAAATGTAGTGATTTGCCCAAGATCACAATTATTTATTGACAGAGTTGGAATAAATCCCTGGTTTGGGACTTCTGGTCTGGTGCCTTTTCTACTATATATCACCCTGATATGTCAACAAATGCATGGTGTGTGTGTGATAGGCATGGTGGTAGGATTTATGAATTTAGAGTGATTCAGGAAGAGGTTCCCAGAGGAGACAAGTTTTGACATATAATTTAAAAGATGGAAAGGTTGTTCTGTGGTCCACAGGACTTGGAAAGCTATTCATTCTGGTCTCAGCAAATAAGAGCCTGGGGAGGGCTGGCCACAGGGTGTACCTGTCTGGCATCAGAGGCTCAGGCTTAGTGCCAGGCAGTTAAAAATAAGAAGGGTACAGAGGACTGGGATTGCAAGCTCTGGGTCTTCAGTCCCTTTCCCCAATCTTAAATAAGCCAACAGAAGACCTTCCATTCAGCTGGCTTCTTCCTGCCACCATGAAGACAGCTGAGAAGCAGCAGAGATTTTAGAGACAGCTGAACCACTGCATCTGCCAGTTCAACTAAGATCCAAAGACTCTAGAAATAGAGCTACCCTAGGTCCCAGGTCTCATTTCTCATTTCTTGCCCTGGGTCAGGCAGAGTAATGATCAGTCTGCTAATTCTAATCTGTCAGAAGGCAGTCTGGTGGGATGGAAGTTTATGGACTCTGGAAGCAAGGAATTGTAGGTCTAATCCTAGCTCTGCCAGTTTATAGCTGTGTGACCTAAAATTCTTAACCTCTCTTGGCCTGACTTTATTTATCTATTGACAAATATTTACTGAGGGACAAGTACATGCCAGTCACAGAAGATTTAGGGTGAAAAAAAAATTCTTCAAAAAGCTCATTTATAAAACTGAGTTTATTACATTCTCATCAGGAATTTGTTATGAGGATAAAAGGAACTAATAGTTTTATGATGACTAGGCACATTCTAGTTCAGTAAATGTTACTTCCTCCCACTAGATTAAGCTCTTATAAAGAATAATGACAATTATATTAATATTACTCTTACTTTCTAGAGCAGAGTTTAACAACCTCACCTTATCTATAACAATGTTAATTTATTTTCTTTTACTATACAGGTATTTCATAGTGAAAAAGTTCTGACGAAAAGAACATGGAGAGAAGCTGAAGCGTTTTGCGAAGAATTTGGAGCTCATCTTGCAAGCTTTGCCCATATTGAGGAAGAGAATTTTGTGAATGAGCTCTTACATTCAAAATTTAACTGGTAAATACTTGTTAATTATGAAAACTTACAGTCAAATATTCTATCTCTCAGTAATGGCTTCTGAGGGGTGAGTATCCCAAGTAGTTGTTTAAAATTCCCATATTTGTATTACACCCAAAGCCAAGAAAAATAAATATACATATAGTTTTATATTTATCTTGTACCAGGTTCTAATTTCATAAAACGAAGAACAAAGTGACAATTGTTTAGATATTTGAAATCTTTTCTTTGTGCCTCAAGTCAGAACTGTAGAGCTTTCCTGCCAAACTCAGGAATTATCTATGCCAGTGGTTTTCAAAGTGTTGTGGAAGGATCCCAGGAATCCTGGAACCCCAGGAGTATGAGAGGACCATGTAGGCAGAGCTCCTGGTTCCTTCCACGCCTCACCAGAGCAGCTCCAGCCAGCTCCACTGCTGATTATTTTGTATATAATGCGATCCTATGTAAGATTTTGTTTGGGAAAAAAAAAAAAAAAAAACAGTCCCAGTAATTTTTTTTTAAATTCCAACCCAACCCCCTAAGTTTTCATTTGAGGAAACAAACTTTCTCTTATCTGTATCCACCTTGCAAGTTTACAGAACCTTGAATTCAATGGAGTTAGAAATTCAAGCTTAAATTGGAAGAACTCTAAACTGTCTTGTGCTACCTCCCACCACATACTGTGGTCATCCGCTGTCTGCATAATTCCTTCCAATTTCAGAATGCTTCTTATTTGAGAGAAAGCCCATTCCATTGCAGAAGGTTGATTTCAAAGAGCAGTTTTCTAATAAGCTAGAAATCTGCCTCCCCTCAATTTGAGCTAGAGCAAATACAGATCAAATCTATGCTATTTTCAAATATTTGAAGACAGTCATCTTGTCCCCTTCCTGTGAACCCCCCACTCCCCACGTTGGCCTCTCACTTTGGAATGTTCTGTCAGTCAGCCTGCACTGTGAGAGTATCTTCTGTGGAAGATACATGCATTACATGCATAGCTGGTTGGAGAATTCAATAGATGTGACAGACAAAATCCTGCCTCTGAGGATGTTGTGATCAGCACAACTCCATGGCTCTGTATATTTATTTAATGAAAACAACTATAATAATAGGTATTCTGCTTCGAGCGCTGGAAATCTGAAGTCTCAATGAAACACTGGCCTGAATCCCAGAGAAAAATCCCGGACTATTTTTTGAGGAAAATCCTCCTCGCCTTTCCCACAAGTTTCCTTGTAGGACATTCCCATGACAAGATTAACATGCAACATCTATCAAATTATTCATCTTCCACATCTACAACAATGACCTTAAAGCTGGGAGATTTTGACATCTCTCCATGTGAGTCTTGTGCAGCATTCTGCAGGGAAGGAAGGAGATTTTATCATAAAATATGTTTGCAAAACAATGTACAGTCTTGGAGATTTGCCATGTTCATTAGCATCATAAAGGGTTCTAGAAGGAAGCACTTTCTTTGACCACAAATCCCTTTTTTAAGAACACTTATTGACATCCCACAGAACTGCTAGTCCCTACGGGAAATGCTGACATGAGGCCATGACTCAGGAACCTGGTTCCTCATCACACTTGGTCGGGACGCCTTTTTTACAGAGCTTTCTGGCCTCACACCAGAGCTGCTGAGTCAGACTCTGAGTCTGAAGAAAAGTTTAAGAAGCTTCCTGGCTAATTGGATTATCAGCCAGGTCTGAGGCCATAAATCCAAGGAATAGGTGATAGTCTCCATCGTTCAAAGTTACATTTTACTTCATTACTTTAGCTTCCTGCAAGACATATTTGCATATTCTGCCTTTGCATTTTAGTGAGGTTTGCCATATGACAACCACACACAAACTGCTTCCCAGTTTGCTTTAAGATCAAATGTCACTGTCATTTCTGTTTATATAAGTTCTCGTGCTTAAAATGTCTCGTAGAATTTAGTCCCAAGCATCTATCAAATCATAGTTTTTCAATATCTGATCACAAAAGCCGTATAATATGAGCCAGGCACAGTGGGTCACAGCACTTTGGGACACTAAGATGGAAGGAACACTTAAGGCCAGGAATTCAAGATCAGCCTAGGCAGCATAGTGAGACTCAGTTTCTACCAAAAAAATTTCACAATTAGCCGGGTGTGGTGGCCACACCTGTAGTCCCAGCAAAACCTAGTTCGAAGTTACAGTGAGGTATGATTTTGCCACTGCACTCCAGCTGGGCAACAGGGCGAGAACCATCTTTAAAGAAAATATTTAAAAATTCTTGACTGGGCGCAGTGACTCACACCTGTAATTGTAGCACTTTGAGAGGCCAAGGCAGATTGCTTGAGCCCAGGAGTTAGGGAACAGCCTGGGCAACATGGTAAAAACCCCATCTCTACCAAAAAAATACAAAAAAAAAAAAATAGCCAGGTGTAGTGGCACACGTCTGTAGTACCAGCTGAGGAGACTGAGCTGAGGTAGGAGTATCAGTTGAGCCCAGGAAGAGGAGGTTGCAGTGAGCCAAGATTGTGCCACTATACTCCAGCCTGGGTGACAGTGTGACCCTGTCTCAAAAAAAAAAAAAATTATCAATAACTGTGTATATTTCACTTTATTCCCAGATTACCAGAGAATTCAGTCAAATCTGATGCTTAATTATAGCAAACATACCAGATCTCATAGTTAGCAGCTATAGCAGGTATGCTGCTTTTCCTTCCTATGGCACTGCTTTTCTATTTCTATTTTATTAGTCAGACATACACACACACGCACACGTATGCACATACATATGTGTTTATTAAATGTTATACAATTTCAGGAAACTGATGAAGAGAAAGTAAATACCATTTCATCTTCCAGGAGCCAGTATATAGCAGGGAAGACATAGATCTCTGAATTCAGTGAGGAAAGACAAAGTTCACAACACCAGGAGAGAGACATGGATTTTCAGCCTATGCCATGGAGATTAGTGTGCTTGGCTTAAACAGAAGGTGGCCATTCTCACCTTCTCCCAACCTTAAATGTAAGGTGTCATCATGACAGTGCCCAGCTGGGCACCAGTGATCTCTTGGATTTCTAAGCTGAATTTGCTTTTAATCTGTGTCATCCAGGCAGAGTAGCTGACACATCTGAGAAGGAATTCCTCAGAATAGGTTTGCTTCTCTGCACGAAGGAAAATAAAGTATCTTTCCTGACATCTGAATCTTTTAAATCTTTGATTCTTCAAAATTATTCTCAGAAAATGATCTTAGTGAGATGGTTCATTGCACAATTAGGCTTTATCACTCGATTGATTGAGGACTCTGTGGACACATTTGTACTCTGCCTCATAGAGGGGAAGGTGACTCTCTGTGGAGCTTCTCGCCAAGTCTAAACCAATGGTGATGACTGAAGTTAATCTACCATGGCTCAGGGTGACTGGCTTTAGAATTATTTATGTTGATATCTGAAAAAAAAAAAAACCTGTGTACCTTTTATTCAATGAAGATGATGATGGCTGACTTTCAGAGAATACATGAACGTTTAACAAAAGAACAACAAATCAAAGCATAGTAAAGTAGAACAAATAGTATAGTGAGGTAGTAAACACACAGTAAAGTAGCGAAAGGTCCTCTTGGCTAGAGATGTTCCAAAATTTCTTACTAATTTTCTTTTCATGTGTTCTTGTCCTGACTGAAAGGCTTTGCTATTCCTGATGAGAAACTCATGTTCTCAATAAAAGCTGACTTTTCCCCAACTGTATATCACCTGTGAGCAAACCACACAAACCAAGAGAAATAGAATGTGAGGCTTATTCTTCTCTCAGTTCATGTCATAGCACAGCGTTTTGCACATTTAAAATGTTCATTGCTTGTTGACTTGATCAATCCTGCCAGTAGCATCAGCTGTTTCCTGCATACATAAATATTTTTGAATTTTTTTTAACCTTTCACATAATGCTGTAAATTTGATGGGAAAGGCAAAGCTTTTGTTTCTTCTCTTCACAGGACAGAAGCAAGGCAGTTCTGGATTGGATTTAATAAACGAAACCCACTGAACGCTGGCTCGTGGGAGTGGTCTGATAGAACTCCTGTAAGTCTTTTCGAACTGGAGAAAAGGGATGGATTCCAAACAAGTGGCCCCAGAACCACGTGGTAAACCAAGAGAACCTAGAAATGATGGCCAGAGCTCCCATGACAAAACTGCACCAGACCTTGGTACCAGGAGAATTATTTGGCAAGGTCCTGGGAAATGTTTGCTAGCCACATTGTTCTGAGGCCATTGTACAATCTCAGCCTGAAAAAGTATCAAAAACCTCCAAAAAGTCTCCCTAAACCAACCTGAAAAAGAATAAAAAACCTCCAAAAAGTCCCCCCACCCCCCAAATCATCTCCCATATGAAGAGTCTCTCTGGCAGAGAAGCAGCTATTCTTTTAAATAACACAAGACTCCGTTTACCCTGTACCTCCCTATCCTGCATAGCACCTGATGTCTGAGTATGGGAACCTTGTCCATGTCATAATGAAAGGAAGATTATTTTGGAGAATGATTTTTCATTTACCTCACTCTGAAAGGACAGTAATGCAAGTTTTAGAAATATCACCTTCTAGAGCAAGTTGTTCCAGAAGGAAAAAGTCTTGCTTTTCATTCATTCCCATACTTGCAAACCTCTATGAAGGACAGAGAGAACTCACTATTGCGTTTTTTTTTTTCAGTTGCAATCGGTAATTCTCACATTTTTCTCAAAATGACAGGGAAAAAAACTGAAGTAGTATCCTAGATTGAAGTGGGATCCATCCTACGGCACATGAAAAATCACATTATTCACTTTCACCTGTGAAATGGGGCGACTCCGAGAGACCGCAGTGAGCACTTCATGCAACTGCTGTCGATTGAGTCCTCATGTTGTTCTGAGCACCGAGCTGAATGCACTCCTACATGATCTCATTTCATCCTTACAATAACTCAGTGTCATGGGTATTAGAATGATTAAGTGGTTTGCCTAAAATAATACATAGGAGAGCCAGGATTTGCACACAGGTTGTCTGACTCCAAAGTCACAATGCTATAATACCTCATGGTTGGCAAAATATCAGTAGCCAAACTTTGAAGTAGTAAAGAACAATAGAGAAAGCCCCATACCAAGGTGGTGTTCAAATTAGTGTCAAGGAAGAGGTTTATAGGAGAGAGTAGGAAGAGATTTTAAAGATCATTCAGCCCCACTAATCTATTTTGCTGATAGAGAAACCAAGGCTCAGAAAACAGAAAAGGCATAGCAGGGTCAACTTGCCCCGTAAATGGCAGCCACTACATAGGACAGCTGGGTGGTTCAAGTCAATATAGTACTTGAAAAAGAAAATGTGATACATAGAGGTTGAGAACACTTTCTTTTGTTTTAGTGTAACAAACTCATTAGTAATAGGAGAGAAATAGACAATCTGGCTCAGAATAAATTAGATAAGGCCGTGAAGCAGTGGCTGAGCTTCTCACCAATATCTGCTGAACAAAATGAATTCAAATCACACCATTTTCTGAATCTGAGGCTATACATATTTAAGATAGATGAATTATTGCATGATGGTGTACATGTTTGAGGAAGAACATAAGGGATTTAAAAGCATCCTTTTTTCCCCCAAATTTTTACCCCAATTTTACTTGTCATCCATCCATTCTTCTGTGAGGTAGTCATTAAATAATTGAGAAGGTTGAGTCTTTAATACCCTTATAATGTGAATTATATGAGTTATGTGGTCGTTCATGGAAAGTGACCTGATAGATTCCTGATTAAAGCTAACTATGGCTCAGAATTTAGTTATTAGAGGCAAAAAACTTAGCATATGTTCAAAGTAATCAAAATCAAAGTTAATACCAAGATCTGGCACACCCTTGAGTCCCTAAGTCTACCCAGGATCCCAAGGCTAGAAAATGTTCCCAGTTGGAAAAAAGTGCAAAAAAAAGCTTGTGTTTCATTTGATCCTTCTGGAGAAAGGAGTAGCGTACCTTTTTTTATTTTTATTTTATCTATTTATTTATTTATTTATTTATTTATTTAAGACTGAGTCTTGTTCTGTCACCCAAGATGGAGTGCAGTGGCTCGATCTCTGTTCACTGCAAGCTCCGCCTCCCAGGTTCACACCACTCTTCTGCCTCAGCCTCCCCGAGTAGCTAGGACTACAGGCGCCCGCCACCACTCCCAGCTAATTTTTTGTTTTTGTATTTTTAGTAGAGATGGGTTTTCACCGTGTTAGCCAGGATGGTCTCAATCTCCTGACCTTGTGATCCGCCCGCCTCGGCCTCCCGAAGTGCTGGGATTACAGGCGTTAGACACCACGTCCAGCTTTTTTTTTTTTTTTTAAGCATCTTTAAATTTAAAAAGCTAAATATTGATTAGCTTGTTCTTCACAAATGTGAAATAACCTTCAACTAGAATGACATCCAGACATTTCTGAAGCTTCCTGTAGAAGCCTATAATGCTTATGTACAGGGATGCCCTTTTTGATCTTTTGAAACTTTGTGGGGGAATCATCATTAAGAAATAATGAACTTCATCTGCTGCAGGTTGTCTCTTCGTTTTTAGACAATAATTATTTTGGAGAAGATGCAAGAAACTGTGCTGTTTATAAGGCAAACAAAACGTTGCTGCCCTTACACTGTGGTTCCAAGCGTGAATGGATATGCAAAATCCCAAGAGGTAAAAATATAATAAGATCTTTGCTATGTGTTTGATTTCTAATAATCTCTAGTACTTTCTCAGTTTAAACACCCCAAACCACAATATCAACAACCTGCATGATAAACTAAATTACACTATTTTAGCAAAAAATGTTTCTATACGAAATGAGAAAAAGCGACACCAATGCAGGATGCCAAGGTAGTTCACTGGGAACTGAGGTAACCAGCTAATATTCCAGAACATTTATAATGCAAGTATAGTCCGGGAGAAATGTCACTTTGACATTACAAAGTAAACGGAATTACTTGTACAATGAGTAAGTGGAAGCACCTAGTACAGTGTGTGACACACAGTGGCCTCAGCGAGTGCTCATGTCCTTCGTTCTTTAATCAGAAGCCTCTCTGGAGCCTCCTCTTCAAGTGTGAGAACTCCCCACATATTCCAAACAGCACAATGTACCTGTTTTAAAGTGAAATTTTTTAAAATGAAGGACAAAATAATGTGTTTAGAGCTGAAGTAATTCACAGACAATGCACTTGAGAAGCAAGATCAGTCAAAGTGATTTGCTTTCACTTTGCAGATGTGAAACCCAAGATTCCCTTCTGGTACCAGTACGGTAAGAACGACTCTGCAGCTCTTGAATTTCTAATTATTAATATATACCATATAAGTGCTACTATATAGCATTAATGTGTTGTTATATTTCTCAAATCAAGCCTCTCTTTTCTTGTGTCAACCTCGAGCTAATTTGTTCAAATTAATAATTAATAAAAGTAGTCATTAAATATGGTTAAGGACTAGTATCGTCAATCATTTTTATGACATGTGGTTTTAGAATATGTATCTATCCCTGATCTTTTAATCCTGGTGAAGGTATCTTGCAAGAGATAGACCAAGGAAAAAAAGCAAGTTATTTATCTATTTATGTGCATGTGTCTGTGTGTGTGTGCGGTGTGTGTGTGTGCAAATTTGTGTGTGTGTGTGTATATACAATTATTTTTAATGCTGAGTGACCAAATCACAAATTTGGGGTGAATCCTAGCATACCTATTTATCTTTTCTGCATTATTTTCACTGTTTCTTTTTCTTTCAGATGTACCGTGGCTCTTTTATCAGGATGCAGAATACCTTTTTCATACCTTTGCCTCAGAATGGTCGAATTTTGGGTTTGTCTGTAGCTGGCTGCACAGTGATCTTCTTACAATTCATTCTGCACATGAGCAAGAATTCATCCACAGCAAAATAAAAGCGGTACTTGAACATAACTCACCACGAAAAATTCAGAGTTTAGCACCTTCTTTTGCCCTTAGGACGGAGGGAGGGATGGTTTTCTCGGTTTGACTTCGGATATTTATTTAAATTTCAGTAAAAGCCATAGATTTCAGTAAAACCATAGATTTTTGAGAATTTTTTTTCTGTTATAGAGATTAAGAGAAAATAATGGAGATACAGATTTACTCTATTGCTCAGTCACTTCCCTCCTCTTCACTCTTTGTTAGCAATAATGGTGAGCATGTCGAGATTGTTTCATGAGGTTCTACAGACCCAAATTCCTGTCTTCATGGAGTTTATATTCTCGTCTGGGAAGAAAGACCATAATCAATACGAGTAAATAGAATTATATAATATATTAGAAAAAAAATAAGTGGATAAACACCACAGGGGAAAATTAAGCTCAAATGAGAGATGAGGAATACCCGGGGGGTGCCTGGCAGTTTTAAAACTTCAAATCTTACAAGAGTACATTATTTTTAAGTTTGTAAAGACTACTATACAGAAAATAGTAAGGAGTAGTTTTCTATTTCAACTTAAGCTAGAGAAAGTCTACTTAATTCCTTGCAGAACTAAGCTAGTAAGAAAGAAACATGCAAGACCTATTTAATAATAAAATAAACTGGCCAAGGATAGTGTACTTGTCAGTGTGTTCCTTCAGTAAGCATTCATTAGTGAGTATGTGCCAGGCACTGGGGTATTTGTCAAAGATGCAAAAATGTATGAGATACAGTCTCTGTTTTTAAAAAGACTGGATATATATACTTTAAAACATCGTGTTGTAGACAATAAATACGTACAATTTTATCTGTCAATTTTTAAAACATAAATTAAATTTAAAAAATAAAGAAGCTGGAAGTGATATGATGTAGTAAACAGAAAGGGCACAGAGAGTACAAATTACAATGGAGGCATGAAGGCAGGAAATCCTCACTCCCAACTTTCCCTTGGAAGCTTTGAAAGCAAGAAAAAGCCATTTTCTTTTCCTGTAATTTAATCATATTTCATGATCTTCAGGAATCCTTTCTAGCCCTATCATCTTTTTGTATCTTTGTAAGTTGACTATAAAATGAAGCCCTGTGTTAAAGCATCCTAGACTTGAAAAAGAAATGTCTTTCCTCACAGTTCATGGGGATTTACTGTCTCTGTATCCTGTCTGTTGCACATACAGCCCATGAGGTACAAGCAGGTCAGGACTCCTGCTACATTCTGATGGAGAAGCCGAGAAAAAGAGAAGTTAGATGACAATCATGTGGTCCCACAGACACTCAGTGGTAGAACAACTACTAGATCTGGAATGTTCCCCACCATAAATTTGTACACTATTTTGTCACCCTTCCACTCTTACAAATGGAACACTCAAGCCAAAACCATAATGTTCAATATGAGCAAGTTCAATTCCATATCATAGTGTCGGAAAATACACATTTCTTTAGCCAGACACCATACTCCTCACCTCAGAGGGCAATAACAAGAGACCAGATGAATGACTGAAAACTAATCCACAGGCATGCAAAGTATACATCCCAAAAAGAGTTGATATTTGGCCATACTTACCATAACCGTGTCAGGTACTATAATAAGTACTAAAGTGTAATCTTCCCAAGAACCCTCTGTAGGAAGTCTATTATTAGTACATTTTACAAGTGAGGAGGCTAAGACTTCAAAGAGGTTAAGCAACTTGGTTACACAGCAGCTAAGTGGTGGAATTTGGAAAGAAACCCAGGCCATCTTACTTATCCAGTCATTTAAAAACCCTACACAGTGCTGCCTGTGACAGTGGAACAGCGGTGTCAGGACATGTAAGAGCACAATGTCTTCATTACATCAAAATGCTAGTTCCAAAATCCTCCCCAAAACATGGCTGCCAGCTTTGTCTCAGACATGAACAATGAAGGGCTTCTTTGATCTTTCCAACGGAGCTTAGCTCTGCTGGGAACTTCAGTAGATCTTCTGTCTTCACCTTTCCCCTTAATTCATCTCCTAATCTTTGGAAGCTGGGAAGCCAGTGGGGATGGCAGAGTTAATGCCTCCCATAGAAGGCAAGGGTGAAAACCCACAGGCTGAGCAGTTGGATTCATCATAGCCACTGCCATGATCTAGTTGAGGATTCTGATCTCAAATCAGACAAACTTTATGGTGCCTCATATGGCAAAATTATCACCTGGCCTATGACCATGTTGATGTAGAATGCCCAATCAGTTTCATGGGTAAGGTGCTGACTAATCTCCCCACTGTGCTACAAAAGAAAATTATGGGAAGGTATAGGATTTGAATACTGAGAACGGGGCTGGGGGGACTGTCCTAGTCTTTTCAGGCTGCTATAACAGAACACTATAGACTACGCAGTTTACAAACAACAGAAAATTATTGCTCACATTTCTGGAGGCTGGAAACTCAAGATCTCGGCATTGGCCGACTTGATACCTGGTGAATGCCCACTTCCTGGTTCATATATATACTTATAGAGTGGAAGGGGCAAAGGAACTTTCCAGAGCCCCCTTCTAAGGGCACTAATCCCATTCATGAGACGCCCCCACGGCCATCATGACCTTATCACCTGCCATTTGCCTTGTAATATATCACCTTGAGAGTTAGGATTTCAATATGTAAATTTTAGGGGGACACAAACATTAAGTCTATAGCAGGGTCCAAGGGGAAAGGATATCAAATTGGAAAGAAGAAAGTTGTAGCTTTCCAAGAAATTCTTATTTGTGCATAATTTGTGCCTACCTTGGGCACTTAATGGTGGCGGTGGTGATAGTGGTGTTCACATTTTGTAAGAAAGAAACCCTATACCTAAGAACATCCTACTGGAATGGGTCAATCCAGAAGTTATTTCATTCCATGACGAGGAGCAAGATGTGTAGAGATCATTCCACTCACTTCTGTCTCACATCTATCTTATAAATGTAGGAAGAGCACAAATAAATAATTAAATATTTTTAAAATTACCTATGTGCTTTGTATGGCTCCCCTAAAAAGAGCAGTGATTAGAATTGTGAAAAACAAAACTAACATTTAGTTGCAGTGTCAAAAAATTAATTATGAGCAAGAAAGCTAGATACAATTTTAAAAACCCAAAGCAAATAAATTTTAATAAAATGTTTCCATCTTGGAAAAAGAATGTCAATTTTTCTCTCCCACTCTTTGAGTAACAGAAGACCGTAAAGCATAATCAGAGTGAATTTATTTTTTGAGCCATCTTGATAATCACATTAATGCTGAAAAAAAGCTGCAAGCACTTTAGGACTTGTTTGACACAAACTACTAGCTAATTAGTCCACTTGTCTGACATTTTTACACCGTTTTGCAGTATTGTCATTTTGAAATGGCAATTTACCATTATTATTAAATTTTTATTTCTAAATGCTTCTTATAATACATATCAAATCTATTAGTCCTTCTCCAAAATATCATTTTGTCATTCTTGATGGGAGCATTTTAAAAGATGACAGGTTGTTCTTCCTTATATTACTTTATGGATTAATGTATTGACTGTCACTGTGGGGTTTTGTTTGTTTGTTTTTGGTAAATGCTGTTTCCATATGATGCTAACTATAATGGCTGTTTGTGTATACCAAAACATAGTTGATGTTATAAAATGCATGTTCATATGACATTTTTTAAGTCCTGAGCTTACTTCTCTATCACATTTCTTTATGCAAACGCATATTAATAAGTCTTCTATTGTTGTGGCCTTCCTAAGCTAAAATTTCAAACATCCATTTTCACATTGGATGTTCCATTCTGGATATCTTTTAGTATCTCCTATGAAGTTCAGTTCTGTGCCATATCACAACAGGTTGTGATGTGCCATGTGGAGGTTACCATGCCATAATTGAGGTGGTAATAAATATGCCACTTAAGATGCAGCGGTTATAATTCCTCTTTAGAGGTCCTTAATTGGGGCAGAGAACAATCCAGGCCATGATTTCCAGTCCTGTGGCACATAAAACCTCTTTAGATTGAATGATTGAATGAAATTGTTGTGGTTCCCCCAACTGAGTTCACAGCCAGTCTCAGTGGACCCATTCCAAAGTCTGACAATGGGAATCTGAATTCAGCCTGTAAGAACACGTCCAGGAAACAACACCTCAGGGATCCAAAATTACAGTTGTTCCATCTTGCATTATTCTCAAATTGCTGATATGACAAACAGCCACACTGTTTACAGAATAAAAATACCTGTTTATAAATTAGATTGTTAGAGGACTATTGGGTTCTGTTGTATGGAGAGCTGAAATTCCTATGGAAAAATAATATCTCTTAACATTTCTTCCCATGTCTTTACAGAAGAAATGAGAGTACAAATTTAAATATATAATGCCTTCAAATAAACAGGATTTTTGCATATAAAAATTAAGTTACAGTTCAACATACACCACCCACACACCCCTCCACCATTAAGTATACTGATTTACAGGTCTTAGAAAAACCCTTACTGCCTCTTCCTCTTTTATAGTTAAAGAGGGAATTGCAATTTCCTGGGTCATAAGTCAGTACATCTGCCCTAACGTGTGTGTGTGTGTGTGCGCGCGTGTGTGTGTGCGTGCACACACGCACATGTGTGCAGATGCATGCACATGGTACTTTAATTTTATACTTTATTGTACTTAGGTCCAAGTGATTAATAATGGTGTAAAATTAATAAAATGTAAAAGGATTATTTTCCTTTTGTTATTGTTGTTCAAGTCTTCTATTTCCTTACTAATTTTTACTACCTTTATTCTGAGCACTACAACATTACTAATACAATCTTAGATTAAATGGGTTTTTTTATTGATGATAACTATATCACTCTGTTAACATAAAATTTATAATCTATTAAAATTCCAATTTTTTGTTAAACAGTTTAATTTTATATAAAAAAGTACATATTTTGAAATGTGTCTATGTTGACACATATAAATCTGGTTCCTTTTTTTATTATTATATTTTAAGTTCTGGGATACATGTGCAGAACGTGTAGGTTTGTTACATAGGTATATATGTGCCATGGTAGTTTGCTGCACCCATCAACCCATCATCTACGTTAGGCATTTCTCCTAATGCTATCCCTCCCCCAACCCCCTACCCCCCAACAGGCCCCAGTGTGTGATGTTCCCCTCCCTGCGTCCATGTGTTCTCATTGTTCAACTCCCACTTATGAGTGACAACATGTGGTGTTTGATTTTCTTTTCCTGGGTCAGTTTGCTGAGAATCATGGTTTCCAGCTTCATCCATGTCCCTGCAAAGGACATGAATTCATCAAAAGGATAATTTTCTAGTTGTCAAACACTGGGCGTTCTGTAGTATTCTTTTGTCCTATATTGTGTCTCTCTATTTGAATGGGAAGGAAAGCTTATACTGTTTAAAGCTTAGCAATCAGACTAATACCTAAAATCAGTATCTTTACACTAATGATGCCTTGATACCTTAAATTGTTTTTCAAATACATGTGACATATGCAATGAATTATAAATCACCGAGAGGGTAAATCACTGAGAGGATAAGCCAATAAATTTTTATCAGAAAATGAATTCATTTTCTAATATTACTTTTTAAATCCTTCTTAGAGAGTTAGAAACACTACTTTTCAAGTTGTATAAAACTAAAATTATTTTCCATGTTTGATTCCAGTTTTTCTTCATAACAAGGAGGGAATATTTTAGAATAATGAAGTTTCAGGTTTTCTCAAGATGCTAGGCCTTAGTATACTCTTCCTTAGATAACTGGGTAAAATACTGAAGAATAGAAAGCCACTAGCAGCAACCCCATTAATCTTAATAGTGAAAAAGGAAAACAAGTAGAATAAATGCTGACTTTTTTTATTTCTTTTAATAGCTATCAAAGTATGGTGCAAGCTGGTGGATTGGACTTCAAGAAGAAAGAGCCAATGATGAATTTCGGTATGAACCTAGATTCATTTGCAAACAAAATTCATTAATTTTGTTTGACAGGTTTTATTTGCAGAATGATTGGATTCAATTTTAGTGATCAATTTGTTGAATACCCTTCAAACATTAACTTATAAATTTTCACTTCTCTAACAAAGACGTGAGAGGTTTTTAAAGAATACACTTATGAAACCATCACAACAATCTAGCCATAAACTTATCCATCACTTCCAAAAGCTTTCTCTCCTGCTCTGTTCATTTATTTATTTATTCACTAATTCATTCATTTTTGTGATGAGAACACTTAACATAAAATCTACCCTCTTAGCTGGGTGTGGTGGTTCACACCTGTAATCCCAGCACTTTGGGAGGCCAAGGTGGGCGGATCGCCTGAGCTCAGGAGTTTGACACCAGGCCAACATGGAGAAACGCCGTCTCTACTAAAAATGCAAAAATTAGCCGGGCGTGGTGTGATGCATACCTGTAGTCCCAGCTACTTGAGGGGGCTAAGGCAGGAGAATCGCTTGAACCCAAGAGGCAGAGGCTGCAGTGAGCCAAGATCGTGCCACTGCACTCAGCCTGGGTGACAGAGCGAGACTCCATCTCAAAAAAAATCTACTCCCTTAGAAAAACTTTAAGTATATGATACAATATTGTTAACTATAGGCACTATGCTGCATATGAGTATTTTTTAAATTTAATAGAATATTATATCCTCAATCCCTACCTCAGAACGCTAAAAATGATGTTGGAGACTGGACATGCAGAATGAGAGAAGACCTTAACATTTTTAATCTTCCCACAGCTGGAGAGATGGAACACCAGTGATATACCAGAATTGGGACACAGGAAGAGAAAGAACTGTGAATAATCAGAGCCAGAGATGTGGCTTTATTTCTTCTGTAACAGGTTATTTTACTTACCCATTTTTGGGTTTATAATACAAACTGATAATTTTCAGGAGACTTAAAGTCTTTTCCTTGCATCATTTCCATGAGAAGTTTCTGTTTATTTCTCTTTTCATTTGATGTGTTCAGTTTTGTCTGCCATAAGGCTTAAGGATGGACATTTTTTCTGTTCAATCCATGTATTCATGTTCTAGGAAATAATTTACATCTGAATAAGTCCTTCCTCATAAATCAAAACAGCACCAGAAATGGGCCCAATAAAACTGTTTAAAAAAAAAATGCCTGACAAATACTTTTCCCTATGACATTTCAATGGAAGCACTTAAAAAAAAATCTATTCCTATATGCAATTTATAATGGGCCAGAACTTTAACATCTGTGAAATTTACTTCCATTGTCCTATTTAATAAATGTTTTGATTCAAGTCAATATTCTTTTTTTCTTTTAATACCTGGCATCAATTGTTGCCTGCTTTAGAATGGCAACTGTTTGCAAGTTGGATTTAGAAGCACATTTAGGTTGAAGATTGGTTTTTTTAATTCTCTTCGTCAGTGCAGTGTAGTTAGGTTGATTGTCCACTCATTCCCCTTCTTTCTAACCATAAAAGATAATGATATCCGTTACTCTAACAGATTCATAACTAACCTGTGCCCCAGACCAGGAGAGGGATAAACATGGAAAATAATTTTGGGTGTGAGGGCCTCTGCAGAGAGTTAGGAAAGGAAAATCCATGTGGTTAATCAGCTTGCTTTTACCAGCAGGTGTCACAACAGCCTACAGAAAGGACTGTTTTGAGAGTCTGGGAGAATAGCAGCTAATCTGCATTGAAAATAGCATTCCAGCCCCTCCTTCAAAATGCCAACATCTTTTGGACTCATATTCCTGATCTAGAAAACTGAGCCTGCCCTTGCAATTGGCATGCATTCTGCCCTGTTCTGGAATTTATGACTTGGATGCCAATACAATGCATTCTATAATCTTTATTCTGAAAATATAGCTCTTCTAAATTAAAAAAAAAAAAAAGCAGTCAGTTTGTCGGAGGCTGAGGATTTGAGGATATATCTTACTGAAAACAAGTCTATATGTGAGTCTGTTTTATTTAAGAGTCAGTGTTAAGAAATGCTATTTTCTTGGAAGTTCTTGAGTTAATTTTTCTAAATTATTATATTTTCTAAAGAATTATAAAGTAGAAATTATCTACTGTTTTAGAATCTTTTTCCTCTCTGTACACTGAAGTTGAAGGTTTTAAAATGAAATTGTTACCCTACGAAGTATTCTTTTGCTACACAAGTCAAATACTCTTAAGATTTTAATCAGTTCTATGATTCAAATTGCAGTATTTATTTAGATTTTTTTAATTTGTAAAATTTCTACATTCTTAAATTAAAATTACTGATTTGGCCCCTTGCCCAGTTAACTGTTGTCCCTAGAGAAATCAGTCATCAGTAGTTTAGTTCAGTTTCTAGATTTTAAAAAATAAATTATGAAAAACCACAGCAGTCATAAAAATAGCGATCAATAGAGAATGCCTTCAAAGAATTGCCGTTGTTCCTAAACCATTTCTAACCCATTTCCTCCTCCAGGACTCTGGGGTAGTGAAGAGTGTTCAGTTTCTATGCCTAGTATCTGTAAGCGAAAAAAGGTTTGGCTCATAGAGAAAAAGAAAGATACACCGAAACAACATGGAACGTGTCCCAAAGGATGGCTATATTTTAACTATAAGGTAAGCTTGCTTTTCAAAAGTTGCCTTTGTTTCACTTTTGTAGACACTAATTTTGGAAAGTGTTCAAAAAGTAGAAGTGGCTTTTAAAAGCTATGAGTTGACCATAGGACCTGGAATGTTTTTGTCACAATTTTCAAGACATTTTTCAAGAAATTTGAGTTTTCCATTTAGTAACAAATCTTTTGGAACAAAAAATTTTTGTCAAAAACAGCCTGGATCCTGCCCCTCATTTCTATACTCAGTTTTGCCATTGGCATAGCCATTTATTGTGCTGTATGAATGTTCCATTAGGTGTGACATATGTATGTATGCATGTGTGTGTGCGCTCATGTGTGTGCGTGTGTGTGCACATGTGTATGTATGTGCCTACATGCCTGTGTGTCTAGGTTCTGCTCCCAAATAAGCTGTAAATTTCAGAGGACCCAGACTCCAACTCCTACTCTTGTGTTTTCCCTGCCTGGAGCTGGCATACAGCTCTGCCCACTAGTGAATTGAGGGACTAATAACTTAGCTTGGTCAATGTCATCTGGAGCCTCATAAAGCTGGTGCTTCCATGCAGATTTGAATTAAGAAAACGAAATTGCCAGTGGGGATATTTTAAACCAGATTTATTATTTCTGATGCTGCCTTCAATTAAGGCCTAGACTTTCCCTCCACTCCTCATATTTTATAATAAAATAACTTTGTAGGCCTTAGGTGGAAGTAATTAAAATGCATCCCAAATTATAATTGTTTAACTCTTAGAAAATTAAAAAACCCAAACTGTGTCATCATTTCATATGCTAATATGAAATTCCTCTTCAACTGTGGACAGCCAATTTTTAATCTAAGTGTTCAGTTATATTGGCAGGGCTTTCTCTCCTTTGTGATCTTCCTCCCATTGTTAATTTGAGAAATGAGGCCGCTTGGATTTTTCACACATCCACTGAGTACCCACTATATATTGTGGCACTAATTTTTAATTTTTTAGATTTCTGGTAAATACAATATAGAATTCACCATTCTAACCATTTTTGTTTACTGTTTACTAGTGTTAAGTGTCATATACTCACACTGTCATTCAAAAAATCTCCAGGCCTTTTCCATCTTGCAAAACTGAAACTCTACCCATTAAGCAACTCCCTGTTCTTCCTACCCCGAACCCCTCGGCAACTACTGTTCTACTTTCTGTGTCTTTGAATTTGACTACTTTAAATACCTCATGTAAGTGGAATCAGACAGTATTTGCCTTTTTGTGACTGGCTTATTTCACTTAGCGTAATGCCCTCAAGGTTCATCAACACTGGCATGTGACAGGACTTCCTTTTGACAATATTCCATTGGATGGATAGATTACATTTTGTTTATCCGTTCATCCATTGGTGGACGTTTGGGTTACTTCCCCTCTTAGCTAATTGATTTTATGTGTATTTCTTGTATCACTGAATTTTAAAAATATATAGAATTACTATCCTCATTTTACATATGAGAAGACAGATGCTAACAAAATTGTATGACTTTTCTGAAACTTCACAGTGAATAAGCATCAGACCAAGACGCACTTTTTGTTTTCTGACCCTGAGTCTGGTGGTCTTGCCCCTTTTCTACGCCTGCCACTTCACATTGGCACTTGAGTACAGCTACTCCAGAAATGCAAATTAAAACAACAATGAGTGATTTGCCACTACACAGCTACTAGAACGGCCCACATCCATAGCACTGACAACACTACATACTGGCAAGGAAGCCGAACAACAGGAGCTCTCATTCACTCCTGGTGGGAATGCAGAATGGTACGGCCACTGTGGAAGACAGTTTGGCAGTTTCTTACAAAACTAAACATACTTTTACCATTTGATCCAGCAATCACACTCCTTGGTATTTACCCAAAGGAGTTGAAAACTTATGTACACGTAAAAACCTGTCCATGGATATTTATAACATCTTTATTCTTAATTGCCAAAACTTGGAAACAATTAAGATGTCTCTAGTAGGTGAATGAATAAACTGGTACAACCACACAACGGAATATTACTGAGTGCTAAAAAGAAATTAGCTATCAAGCCTTTAAAATACATGGAGGAAACTTAAATTCATATTACTAAGTGAAAGAAGCCAATCTGAAAAGCCTACAATACTGTATGATTCCAACTATATGACATTCTGGAAAAGACAAAACTAGAGAGACAATAAAAAGATCAGTGGTTGCCAGGTGTTGCAGGAGGGAAGGATGAAGTTGTGGAAGATTCTTAGGGCAGTGAAAATTCTCTGTATGATACCACAATGGTGGATGCATGTCATTAGACATTTGTACAAACTCATAGAATGTATAACACAAAGAATGAACCCTAATGTAAACTATGGACTTTGGTTGGTTATGATGTGTTAATGCAGGTTCATCAATTGTAACAGATGTACCATTCTGGGGTAATGGGATATGTTGATAATGGGGGAGGCTGTGTATGTGTGGATCAGGGAATATATGGGAAATCTCTGTACCTTCCTTTTGTGTGTGTGTGTGTGTGTGTGTGTGTGTGTGTGTGTGTGTGTGTGTGTGACAGACTGTCACTCTGTCACCCAGGCTGGAGTGCAGTGGCATGATCTCGGCTCACTGCAACCTTCACCTCCCAGGTTCAAGTGATTCTCTTGCCTCAGCCTCCCAAGTAGCTGGGGTTACAGGTGCCTGCCAACACGCCTCACTAATTTTTGTATTTTTAGTAGAAACAGGGTTTCACCATGTTGGCCAGGCTGGTCTCGAACTCCTGACCTCAGGTGATCCGCCAGCCTCGGCCTCCCAAAGTTGTGCCTTTACCTTCCTCTTAACTTTGCTGTGAACCTAAAACTGCTGTTTAAAACATGAAGTCTTTAATAATTTTTTTTTAAACAAGAGTTGCCGTATCAGCTTAGCCTCATGATACAATGAGCTCAGCAGCACTGTGAGGTATTTTCTAGAGTGGTGTAATTGCACTCTAAAACTTTATGATAGTATTGAGGTACACTGTTTTTTAATCATTGATACTTTCTGTATACTTCCTATTTTCTGAAACTATAAAATCTTGCTACCAGGTATAAATTATTTTCACACTTCAGTATGAGAAACTTGTAGATAATATTCAAAAGACACTGAGTATTACTAAGTCTTCTATTAAAACCTTTGGCAATTAATTTTTTAAAGCATTTTTATGGTCATAAATAATGTGACACAAAATTTGCCATTTTAACCATTGTCAAGTGTACAATTCAATGGCATTAATTACATGCACAATGTTATACAACCATCATCTCTATTTCCAAAACATTCTCACTATCCCAGACAGAAACTCTGTAACCATTAAGCACTAAATTCCTGTTCCCCATCCCCTGGTAACCTCTAATCTATTCTCTCTCTCTATGAATGTGCCTATTCTAGATATTTCATATTAGCAAACTCGTACAATATTTGTCCTTGTGTCTGGCCTATTCGCACGATGTTTTCAAGGTTCATTTGTGTTTTAGCATATATCAAAATTTCATTCCTTCTTGTGGCTGAATAATATTCCTGTGTGGCACAGGCGTGTGTGTGTGTGTGTGTGTGTGTGTGTGTGTGTGAATATTGCACATTTTGTTTATTCATTCATCTGTTGATGGACACTTGGGTTGTTTTCACCTTTTGACTATTGTGAATAATGCTTCAATTAACATTGGTGTCTAAGTCTCTGTTTGAGTCCCTATTTTCAATTCTTTTGAGTGTATACCTATGAATAGAATTGCTGGATCATATGGTAACTCAGTAGTAAGCTGTTTGAGGAACTGACAAATGTTCTTCCACAGCGACCAAACCATTTTACAATCCTGCTAGCCGTGTGTGAGGGTTTCAATTTCTCCACATCCTTGCCAACACTGGCTATTATATGTCCATCCTAGAGCATGTTAAGTGTTATTTCATTGTGATTTTTATTTGCATTTCTCTATTATCTGATGAATTTGAGCATCTTTTCATGTGCTTCTTAGCCATTTGTTTATCTTCTTTGGAAAAATGTCTATTAAAGTCCTTTGTCCATTTTTAAATTGGATCATTTGCCTTTTTACTGTTGAGTTATAGGAATGCCTTATATATTCTAAATATTAAACCCCTATCTAATATATGTTTATAAATATTTTCCTTCTTTCTGTAGCTTGTCTTTTAACCTTCTTGATAATGTCCTTTGATGCACAAAAGTTTCCAATTATCTACTTTTTGTTTTGTCACTTGTGCTTTTGGTATCATACTTAAGAATTCACTGCCAAATCCAAGGTCATGAAGATTTGCCCCTGTGTGTTTGTCTAAAAGCTTTATGGTTTTAGCATTTACATTTAGGTTGTTGATCCATTTTGAATTCACTCCAGTATGTGACAATTAGTTTTTCACAACTGTTAGAACAAGTGTATCCTGGCGTGGTCTCTAGGGAACAGGCATAAAGGAATGCCTAGCTAATCTCCAAATCACATTTCTGGTACAGATAGTGAGCAATCCCAAAGCATGAACACACTGTTCTAGCTACTAACTCATGCCTCCTCTCATGTGTAAAATAGGATTTTTAAATGTACTTTAAGTTCTGGGGTACATGTGTAGAACGTGCAATTTTGTTACATAGGTATACACATGCCATGGTGGTTTGCTGCACCCATCAACCCATCATCTACATTAGGTATTTCTCCTAATGTTATCCCTTCCCTAGCCCCCCACCCCCTGACCGTCCCTGGTGTGTGATGTTCTCTTCCCTATGTCCATGTGTTCTCATTGTTCAACTCCCACTAATGAGTGACAACATGCAGTGTTTCGTTTTCTGTTCTTGTGATAGTTTGCTGAGAATGATGGTTTCCAGCTTCATCCATGTCCCTGGAAAGGACATGAGCTCATCCTTTTTTATGGCTGCATAGTATTCCATGGTGTTTATGTGCCACATTTTCTTTATCCAGTCTATCATTGATGGACATTTGGGTTGGTTCCAAGTCTTTGCTATTGTGAATAGTGCTGCAATAAACATACGTGTGCATGTGTCTTTATAGTAGAATTAGTTATAATCTCTTGGGTATATACCCAGTAATGGGATTGCTGGGTCAAATGGTATTTCTAGTTCTAGATCCTTGAGGAATCACCACACTATCTTCCACAAAGGTTGAACTAATTTACACTCCCACCAACAGTGTAAAAGTGTTCTTATTTCTCCACATCCTCTCCAGCATCTGTTGTTTCCTGACCTTTTAATGATCGCCATTCCAACTGGTGTGACATAGTATCTCATTGTGGTTTTTGATTTGCATTTCTCTAATGACCAGTGATGATGAGCATTTTTTCATATGTCTGTTGACTGCATAATGTCTTCTTTTGAGAACTGTTCATCTCCTTTACCCACTTTTTGATATGGTTATTTGTTTTTTTCTTGTAAATTTGTTTAAGTTCTTTGAGATTCTGGATATTAGCCCTTTGTCAGATGGATAGATTGCAAAAATTTTCTCCCATTCTGTAGGTTACCTGTTTACTCTGATGATAGTTTCTTTTGCAGTGCAGAAGCTCTTTAGTTTAATTAGATCTCATTTGTCTATTTTGGCTTTTGTTGCCATTGCTTTTGGTGTTTTAGACATGAAGTCTTTGCCCATGCCTATGTCCTGAATGGTATTGCCCAGGTTTTCTTCTAAGATTAAAAGAGGATATTTTAAGGAAATTAATGACAAGTCAAATCCTTAGCATTTGATAAATAATTCTTAGAAACATGGAATAGTTGTTTCTGGGTCAGCCTTTTGCTGTTGTCCTTCCCCCAAACTTGATTTTTACCCACACAGTTCAGCTCCATCCCATGTGTCCTCCTGTGCATATGTAGAGAGTGTGTATCTATGGAAATGGTGGCAGTGATGGTGGAGCAGACCCAGGGCAAAAGAGCAAGCGAATGCTTCCCAGGAAAGGAATAGAGAGGGGCATAAATACATGCATGAGAATGGCGGGGAGAGGAGGCGCTTTCTGAAGCTAGCCCTGGGGCATGATTAAAACACCCTCATGTAGCTCAGAGTTCTATAAAAAAAATTTATTGATAACTAACAGCTAGATCAGTAGTTTTCAGCCCTGGTCAAATATTTAGAATCAGCAGGCGAGCTTTTTAAAAACATCAAGGTGCAGGAGACGTCCTGAAGTTTCTGATTTAGCTGATCTGCATGGGATCCAGGCATCCGTATTTTTTAAAAGCTCCCTCAGTTATTCTAATGTGTAGCCAACATTTGCCAGGCAATTCAACATAGTTACACAACTCTTTCTTCAAGGCATTAGGAGAATTTGATTACAAAGGATATCATCACAGCAGGCTTCATGAGTAGGTGGCAATTCACCTGGCACAGTGTCAGAGTCACCATGCATGTCTCCCCACCCACAGTGCCTTCCCCGGCACATTAATGCCTAAAATTCCACCACTGGAGTTTCACTCCTTTGTCTCAACACTTTCCTTTATTTTTAAAAGGGAAATATTTTTGAGATTGCCTCATTTGTCATCTACACCTTGAAACAGGTGGGTTTATCAGATTATTAGAAAAACTGCTAATAGAAGAGTTGATAGCTGAGAGGAGTGGGATGGTTTTTCCCTATTAATAAATAAAGCTACAGAAGGAAAACTGGGAGATAACAATGATGGACCTTCTTTGCTTCACAATTCTGAAATAAGTTCCAATATATTATGTCCCATTAAACTTTGCTTCTTGTTTGTGAATTTCCTAGGACTAATTTTTATTGGTTGTTTCTAGGGAAAAAAATCCCACTTTGTTGACGAATTAACCACCTTTTAGAGTTTTTAAAACTGAGATACACAGAAATTAAGTATCTTTTCTGATGTCTCATAAATAGTTTTCTCTGTGTTTGACAATGTAGAAGAGGTTTGACCAGGGGTTAACCCAGGAAGAGTGAGTCATCTAAGATACTTGTCCCAGCAGATCTGTGGGAGGAAGAAATTCTAAGTGTGTGTGTGTGATTAACTCTTGTGCTTCTACTTACATATTTTTATTCAAGACCTAGATTGAGTGGTAATGGCTGCTTTGCACCGTCTAGTTTGGGATTAGTCAATATTTGATTTTGTTCATAACATAGTTTTTCCTTAAAAATAGTCTCACCCATGATTCATTCATTCATTTGACTATGCTGGATGTCGGGAATTCAGTGGTGAGAAAAAACAGAAACAACCCCTTCTCTTTTGGACCTTACACATTAGAGGGAGAACAAACATTAGTAAATCGATCAGGAAAATGGCTGTTTAATTTAAAATTGTGGTGTCTGTGATGAAGGAAAGTTTTGTGGTTCTAGAAAAGTGTATAGCCAGAGGACATGACTGAAGTGGTCAGAAAGGCAAGGAACATTAAAAATAGGGGGAGCCGCATGTGCTAAGGTCCTGCAGCAAGGGGGAGTATGACATTTAAGAAACTAAAGGAAGCATAAAGAACTAGAGTGGCAGAAGGTGAGACAAAAGAAGTGGAAAGGGTGATACCGTATTGGACTACTGTCCTCTATCCTAAAAGCAATGGGAAACTCTTGATGGGTTAAAAACTAAAGAAGAACATGACCAGGACCAAATTTTTAAAAGTTACTCTAGGTACAGTGCCAAGGATATATGGGAGAAGGGCAAGTGTGAGAAAGGTAAGGGCAGTTAGGAAGCTATTGCTATAGTGCAGGCAAGAATTAGTAGCTTGGGCTAAGATGGTGGTAGCAGAGACCATGAGGCAGTGGGAATGGGGGATGGGTGAGGGGACTCTTTGGGAAATGAGATGTCCAAATGGTATGGCTGTTGGGGAGATGGAGTGGAAAGGTGAGGATGCCTCTGAGGCTTCAGGCTTCTTGTATGTGTATAAGTGCATGCTGACCATGCCATTCATTGTGAGTAGGAACACTGGGAAAGGACCAAGTTTGGAGGGAACTGAATTTCATTTTCAAATATTGAGCTAGAAATGATTTTGAGACAAAAAAGAATCTTATATTGAAAGCCCATTTAGAATAGAGTAGGACCTCCTTAATTCACAGTAATAATCAGAGATGCATTAAACTTGATCACATTTTACAAATTAGTAAGTAAACAATTTTTAATTAAGGATGCTGCACTTCATCTTGCTGCTTTGCCTTAATTATTAATGACACAATTTCGGAGTGTGTTAGTAAATATGTTATATTTTTAGAAACAATGAAGTCGTGGTAATGGGAGGCCACACTTCCGTAGTCAAGCTAGTAAATCCTGGCTGAGGCAAACATAGAGGAAGCAGAGGGGGGTGTTTTTCTGGAGAGATTTATTGAGCTAACTGAACCAATGAGGTTCATTGGTATTTATGAATGGTTCATTAGTGTAACTATCTGAACACAAGGTGAATTCACATTAAATGATAAGACTTCCCAATAATTAATATGTGCCACTCTTTAGAATTTGTAATTAGAGGAAAGAGGCAAAGTGAAAGGAAATAGATAAAAGGATAGTTGTTATAAAATGAAACTCCTTAAAAGCCAATTCAGTTTCTTTGTGAAGCAAACAAGACAAAAAGGACCAGAAGAATTGAAAATGTATTTTCTCTCTTAGTTGGCAACTCAAGCTAGTTCAGGGTTTCAGGCTAGTTCAGGGTTTCTGTTTCTTATCCTAAGGGCAGTGGAAAATTCCTGAAGGGTTTAAACTAAAGGGTGACATGATCAGGACTGAGTTTTAAAAAGAATTACCTTGCACTATTGACATTTGGGGCTGGATAATTCTTTCTTTTGGAAGACTGACCTGACCTGTGCTTTGCAAATGGTTAGCAGCATCCTTGGTCTCTACCCACTAGTTGCCAATAGCAATCCCCTCCCCAGTTGTAAAAATGAAAAAAATCTGCAGACATTATCAAAATATATCATGAGGGGCAAAATTGTCCTGTTGGAGAGCCACTGAGCTAAATTTAGAATGCCTGACAATGTCATTTGACAACCATTTTCAGGTTTGTTGGCTTTTATTTTGCTTAATAAATGTTTACTAGGGACCTTCTCTGGTGTGATGTTCAAAGAGGAGTAAGAGTCTCTCTGCTTTTAAGGGGTGTGTGATGGTGGGGAAGGGGTGGAGAACCGACAAATTTGGAAATTAAAGAATGGTGGGGAAAGATATTGTGTTAGACTAGTCTTGCATTTCTGTAAAGGAATATCTGAGACTGGGTAACTGATAAAGAAAATAGTTTTATTTTGACTTACAGTTCCACAGGCTGTACAAAAAGCATGGTGCCGGCACCTGCTCCTGGTGAGGGCCTCACGGAGCTTACAATCATAGCGGAAGGTAACAGGGAACCAGCATGTCACATGGCAAGAGCATGAGCAAGAAGGTGAGGTGGGAGGAGGTTCCAAAACAATCAGATCTCGCGTGAACTGAGAACTCATTCATCACCTAGGGGATGGTCCTAAGCCTTCATGAGGGATCTGCCCCATGATCCAATCACCTCCCAGCAGGCCTCACCTTCAACACTGGGAATCACATTTCAACATGAGATTTGGAGGGGACAGATATCCAAACTATATCAGATACTATTCCAAAATAAGGTAGGAAAGGATGCTTGTTCAAGTGTAGGCTTCCATGCTAACCTAGAATTATCCCGTAGCTGGGTTTTTCTCAGTGGCAAGATCTTAGGTTCTGACCTATCAATCACTCTGGTCATCTGTGTTCACTGATGAGAGAATTGAATATGAGAGAAGAATCCCCAGCAATTCCAGATGAAATATCCTTTGCATAAAGTTTCTCCTGACCTCTCTGGAATTTTGCCTGACCCGTTATAACCTTTCTCTTCTATCTTTTCCTCTCACCTAACTCCATCTGGTCCTACCAACATTCTTAAATTTCATTGAACTTTCGGGGAAAAACAAACAAACTCATCTTTAACCCTGCCTGTCCTGTCAAGTATGTATCATTCTATTTCTCATCCCATCCCATAAAAAAGAAACCTCTGCGGCTGGGCACAGTGGCTCACACCTGTAATCCCAGCTCTTTGGGAGGTAAAGCCGAGTAGATCACAGGTTCAAGAGATCAAGCCCATCCTGGCCAACATGGTGAAACTCCCTCTCTACTAAAAATACAAAAACTAGCCAGGCGTGGTGGCACGCACGGGTAGTCGCAGCTACTCGGGAGGCTGAGGCAGGAGAATCACTTGAACCCAGGAGGCGGAGGTTGCAGTGAGCCAAGGTCTCACCACTGCACTCCAGCCTGGGCGACAGAGCGAGACTCCCTCTCAAAAAAAAAAAAAAAAAAAAAAAAGAAAAAGAAAAGAAAAAGAAAAGAAAAGAAAGGAAACCTCTGCCATGATACAGACATGATTCTCTCCTGCATAACACTCAACTTTTATTACCAAATTCCACAACCTTTTTTGTGTTCTCTTTAACATTGATGGCCAACCTTCCCCTTCATTTCTACTTCTTCCAGGTTTCTTTGGTCATACCCTTGCTTTCTGTCCCACTGGAATCATTTATTTTTCTTCTCTGGCTCTTGCCAATAGACTTAGTGACCAAGTATTTAGTGAATTTAAACACCTGATGCGCTTTGACTCCCCATTATTTCTCTCTCACTTAAAGTAAGGAAGTGTGTTTGTAAATAAAATTGAACTAAGCTGTTCATTGCCACCCCTAGAATGGTTTTTTTTTTTTTTTAGATTAAATGTGCCAGTGTAAACTTTGCAATCAGGGTGGCTCCTTTTTAGGAAGAATACTACATTTCATTGTGCTGAAGGCATTGTTCTGACATTTCACATGACAAAACGCATCCCTGCTTCTGTTCCTGCCTGCGGCAAATGCAGGCAAGTCATTAACTCACCCTGAAAGCTGCTCCTCTTTGTTTTACTGTAACACCTTTGGAGGAGTTGAGAGAAAAATGAGTTCTTTCTGCCCAAGGAAAGTATAAAGAATTTTCAAAACTGATATTCAGTGTCTTTGGGACATTTTTAATTCACTTAGAAAAATACAGAAATGAATGTTTTGTTTTGACATTTTTTGATAGTGCCTTTTGCTGAATATCCCCAAAGACCCAAGCAGTTGGAAGAACTGGACGCATGCTCAACATTTCTGTGCTGAAGAAGCAGGGACCCTGGTCGCCATTGAAAGTGAGGTGGAGCAAGGTAGAGTACTCAAGATCCAACCAACCAGGCCAAGATAACCATTTTTGTTCAAGTATTTATTAAAATATCCCCCCACCAATACTAACATTCCCAAATCAACATTTAAAATACTGTATTGCTGATGATACATGAATTTTCACTTTCACCCATAGATTTTATTTCATGATATCTGTGAAAGTTAGTGTGCTGCATTGCTTATAAACTGCTGGGTTTGGGAGCCTTTTCTCTTACCAGTAGCAGTGGAAAGAATAAGGACATGTTTATGGCCTATATTTCAAAATGGCTAAAAGAGTCTCAGGTATAATCTACATGTAATTGCATGGTATGATTTTTAGATCCCTTTAGACTTACCTACATGCTTTTGTTTGATATTTAAACAATTATTTACTTTAGTTTAAATATAGTAGGTAAATCCTCTTTTGTTTAGAAAGGTAATTAATGAACACTGGAAATTGTTTTGTTAATGATATGATGAAATCTCAGGTTATCCAGCTAATTTCTGTCAATTTAAACTAAAACAAAAGTGAAAGAAACTGCATTACCTTAACAAGGATGAAGTAACAAATTCCTACAAATGATTCATAATTATGTTTTGCTGGCATTTAAATATAATCATAGCTATAAATAGGATTCAGTGATTACCCAAATGCTTTCTGCAGTATTAAATTAGATAATGTATTCCTGCTTTTCAGCTTTCATTACTATGAATCTTTTTGGCCAGACCACTAATGTGTGGATAGGTTTACAAAATGATGATTATGAAACATGGCTAAATGGAAAGCCTGTGGTATATTCTAACTGGTCTCCATTTGATACAATAAATGTAAGTTTTAAGATTCATTTTTTAGAGATCACTTTGGCAAGATATTTTATTCAAGACTTGTTTATTAAAGCTTTTTTATTTCCTGTATTTTGTAGGTATAACTTTATATTAGTTTGTCATTAATACATTAATTTTTAATGTAATTTGATATAATTTTATGTGTTCCATAAATATAATTACTTTACTCATCACAATAATTGTTTATTTTGTAGGTTATGAAATGACTTGTGAATAAGTTTATTAAATGCAAATAAAGGAATAATGGTGTCTTAATTTTAAAAATAATGTTCTTAATACAAATTTTAATGTTATAATAATGCTATATGTTATCATACTTTTGATAATATGCATTATTTTAAAGATTCCAAATCACAGTACCACTGAAGTTCAGAAACACATTCCTCTCTGTGCCTTGCTCTCAAGTAATCCCAATTTTCATTTCACTGGAAAATGGTATTTTGAAGACTGTGGAAAGGAAGGCTATGGGTTTGTATGTGAAAAAATGCAAGGTGAGAAATATTTGGATTTTTATTCCTTTCATTTCCAAAGTCCATCCTTCTCTTCCATGTTGGTTTTACACAGCTGTGTAGCTAACAGCTTCATGGCTCACAGCGTCAGGCACTTCTTTGGCTTTACCTAAGTTTAGTTATTTAATCTCCTCTACCCTAGTCTTACGCCCTTTAGTGGGATTCTAAGGACTGCTGAGGCCACTTGAGTGATGACCAGATTTATGTATCTATCTTAGTCATATTAAATGGTTTTACTGCTTCGTTCTGGGATTATGTATCTGTTCAGGTAATTCCTAAAGGTCACTGAGAAAATGTTGGGAAAGAATCAGGGAAATAAACCAACTCACACTGGCTCCATTTTTGGAACCCTGAAAATGGTCTCTGTGGCTAAATGTGGTATGCAGCAAGCTTCTAGACCTGATGGGCAGAACCCCCAAATGGTTTCTGTGTGAAATGTCAAAGCCACACTATTACAAATAGCCAACAGGGTCAATGAGCAGTGTGAATGCACTATAACTGACCTTGAGTAGTATAAATAAAAACAACAGCTCACGCTTTTATTGAATGCTGGGTATATACCCCTGCCCACACCACCCAAGAAACCCATAGTTGGTGTCTAGAGCTGTGTGGAACTCTGGGCAGTCTAGCATATATATATATATGCTTATTTGGAATAGGAATTTTACTTCTGAATGTGGCATACGTGTGAAGTCTCTAATGTTACTATCAACCCATCCTCGAAAAAGCAGTGCCAGGGAAGCTCCATTTCTGGTTCTCAGTTACCACTTAAACATTATAGTGGTCAGGAACTGAAAAAAAGGTACTAGATCTGTAATAGCAAGAGTAATATGGGAACAGCAGAGCCTTGTAGGGAAAGAAATAATATGAGCATGCCAGGTACTTACACATTTATGATGTGCCTGACACTGTGCCTTGAGTGTATGCTCAGTTTGCCATAAAATCCTCAAGACAGTTCTATGAAGTAAGTAAAAGTTTCCCATTTTACAGATGAGGAACTCTAGGCTTAAAAACAAAAGTAATCCTTGCTGGGCACGGTGGCTCACTCCAGTAATCCTAGCACTTTGGGGGGCCAAGGCGGGTGGATTGACTGAGCTCAGGAGTTCAAGACCAGCCTGGGCAACGTGGTGAAACCCTGTCTCTACTAAAATACAAAAAATTAACCTGGCACGGTGGTGGGCACCTGTAGTCCTAGCTACTAGGGAGGCTAAGGCACGAGAATCACTTGAACCCTGGAGGCGGATGTTGCAGTGAGCCGAGATCGCACCACTGCACTCCAGCCTGGGCTACAGAGCAAGACTCTGTCTCTGGGAAAACAGCACAACACAACACAAAACAAAACAAAACAAAACAAAAATAACACACTCAAGAGAATCTCAGTTAAACACAATGATTTTATTCCACTACCTTAATGTTGATTTATTCTTGGAATTTACCCTCTGATCACTTTCTCTCTTTGGTATTTTTCGGACTAATAGTGTAGATTTGCCTTTAGAGATAGTATAGAATAGTGGTGATTGAGAGCATAGGCACTGGAGTGCCCACCACACATGGGTTCCCACCCTCCTTTGTAGATAAGCTTCAGTCAAGTTGTGACCTTCTGTGATCATGATTTCTGCATCTGCAAAATGTGGTAATAACCATCTCACACACTCTATGTATATATAACACTTAGCATACTTCTAGCATGTATTTAACAAATAATAGAGTTTTTAATTATTTCCAAAAAGTATTGTTCAACTGCACTAATTACTGTAGCCAACAATGACTATTCAAGTTCTGCTCCTCTTCTCCATTTGCCAGATACATATGTGCTCACATTGGGCTTGAACCCAAAGTCTTTTATCTACCAAAACAATTAAGAAACCAAATAAGAAGAGACACAATGGCAAAGCAAGACTCCCCAGTTTAGAACTTGGTTTCCAATAGATCTTTCTTTTTCAGGGCAATGGGTGGAAAAACCCTGCTGCTCAAAAATCACTTGTTTTGAAACTTAATGGAATCAATTACATATGGAGAAATTTATATATGTAAAAATACAGACATATAACTCAGTGGGGAAAAAAAACAGTCAAATTGGCGTTTGGGTAACATATACAAAGAATTTCATTTAATTTTACGAATTGTTAGCATTTTAAAATAGCTACTTTGATATTATTTTTATTTTGTATGAATAACCATTACACTGGACATATAGGCTGGGCACAGACTTCTAGCAAAGAATAAAAATATGATAAAAGTGTGACCCATCACAATTTATAGAAATTAAATAGATTCATTTTACTTTGGTTTTTCCATATGTATGGCTGCTATATTGAGGTAATGGTTTCAGATAAAGGTCAGTTTCCCACTTTGCCATTTTTATTGGAGGGAGTATGACCGGAGGCGGAGAGTGGAGGAAGAAGCAACAATCATAGGATGCTTTCTGTGTCTCCATACAATAGTGTGTGCGCTGTGTGGATATCTTGTTCAATTCCATCCACACCTCTCCAAGGGAGATCATCATCATCTCTTGGAGACCATAAATTTGAGGTTTAGAAAGATTTATTTGCCCAAGGGCTCTTAGCCAGTTAGGGCCAGGAATAGGATTAAGTCCCAGTCTCATGACCTATCCACACCTCACATGCTTCTTTCCAACACCAAATGTTGTTAAACCAGTACACAGAAATTCAAGTCACTTTGGATCAGAAGGTACAAAAATTCTTGCCTTGTTTTTGTCCTTTAGGTTTTCTAAACCTTTAATCTATCCTAGTATATAACATAATACAGAACAGAAAGGCAAACACACATATTAGAGAGGAAACACCTGTTCATAAACACAGGCTTGGTTTTCACATGATCAGAGGCACTCACGAACACTCAAGCACCAATGCTTGACAACGTGTGGGAAAACCTTGCCTTTTAATTTATAAACCTTGACTGTGACAGGTGACATATTAATAGTAACTGTTTATAAGAACAGTGTGTATTTCTAAGAATTTATTAACTTTATTTTTTAAAGTTCCTTTTAGAATTTATACATGCTAACATTAAGCACAATAGTGACTATCAGTGTCAAAAGTGTTATCAAGTATTTTACCTGATAATATGCACCTGTAATATTAGGTTTGCAATGCAGTATGTGACTATATAACATGTGCCTCTCTGCTACTAATAAGCACTAAGTTCTGCCAGAGCAGTGTGGATTAGGCCAAGTGTAGTTAGTGGAGTGAAACCCACCTAAGAAGATCACCATCAGTTCCACCAAAAAGCAGTCAATTTGATAAAGGATGGTCAAAAATGGGAAATCTTCTAGAAATGGTTCAATCAATGTTTGTTTTTGAAAAATGATTCATTAAATTTCCTAAGTGTTCTCATTTTTTAGCATCACCTACACTTTCAGATAGTGTCCTCGTTTTGAAACAGTCAATTCCAGAAGAAAGCTCTGTGATCAACATGGATCATAGTGACAAGGATCTATGCTAAGCTTTGCCTCCTCCTTTGTCATCCACATGCTACAAATGATCTTTGTTGCTGTTCTTGTTCTAGATACTTCTGGACGTGGTGTAAATACATCTGATATGTATCCAATGCCCAATACCTTAGAATATGGCAACAGAACTTACAAAATAATTAATGCAAATATGACTTGGTATGCAGCAATAAAAACCTGCCTGATGCACGGAGCACAGCTGGTCAGCATCACAGACCAGTATCACCAGTCCTTCCTCACTGTTGTCCTCAACCGGCTAGGATACGCCCACTGGATTGGACTGTTCACCACAGATGTAGGTATCCTAACTCCCTTGAGACATCTTTGAATAATTAAGTTTAGCATCTACCTCCTTCGTGATCTGGCCACTGAAATTAGCACTGAAAAAAAAAATCTCAAAAATAATAATAAATATAATACTTAAATAATTGGTTTATGCAATTATTTGACCAACCTTATGAGCAGCCTATGACTACAAAATAAGAGTGCACACCTCTTTAGGGTAAACATCCACTTGCCTAATGTCTGGAAATCAATACCCTTCAAAGGTTCTCTGAAAATTTCCAAGTACCCCGATACTGCCTTGCCTGTGCACTGGAACACATCTGAAACTCAAGCACTGCATTTGGGAATTGGTGGCATTTAATGAATCTCCAAGAAAAAAATGAATCATTCCTCTTGTCTAGAAATGTGATTATTAATTAGTTCAGTACCCCTTATAATTAAGCACTTGAGGTTTTATTTTCCTCTAGGGATGTGGTTTAGAGAATACGTTATTTTCATTTTTTAAATAAAAATATTGTACACTCAAAGTAGCGAAAAGTACACTAGTCTATCCTGACCCCTAGTTCTACTCCCTAATGTCAGTAATTGTGAACACTGTCTTGCGTGCCATCTAGAAATTTTCCATGTATGCACATATATATTCACGTAATGGAAGAATATGTATATTATTTTTCAAACACAAATGAGATCCTATTCTATATGCTGTCTTTAAACTTGCTTTTTAATTTAATATATCTTTTACAATTTCACATGTCAGCACATAAAAATCTCGTGAATTCTTTAGAACACAGCATGTAAGGAGGTACTACAACTTATTAAACGATTCTCCTGTGAATAGGCATTTGGGTTCTTCTCTGTTTTTCACAGTTATAAACAATGCACATGAAATATCCTTGTTCCAGTAGGATAATTTTTTAGAAGTAAAATTGCTGCATACACTTTAAATTTTGACAAGTACTACCAAATTGCCCTCCAAGAGTTTGCACCAATTTACATGCCAACAACAGCATGTGATAATGTCTAATTTTTTCACATCCTTGCCAACACCAGGTATTCTCAAAATTTTAATCCTTGCCAGTGGGAGAGATAAATGAATGATATTTCATGATGATTTATTGCATCATGTAGTACAGAATGTTTTAACTTTATGTAGTCAATTTTACTTTATGGCCTCTGGATTTTCTATGACTTAGAAAGGTTTTCCCCACACCAACAGCATAAAAAAATTTAACCAAGTTTTCTTTAACATGTTTACATTTTTAATTTTATGTTTGAATCTTTGATCGATCTGAAATGTATTTCACTGTAAAAGACAAGGTACTGGTCCAATTTCACGCTGATTGCTTACTAGAAAATCATAGTGGCAGGGAGCCAAGAATTCCTACAAATCAAAAAAGATCTCATTTGTGGCAGATATTCGTGTTTGTCAAGCTGTATTCACAGATGTCCTCGCCCCTCTTTAAACAGGTGTGTGAAAATAGCAATCGATGTGGGAATTGTAGTATGCTCAGATAACATTGGGTGATGCTGCCAGCAGTCATGGCAAGGAAATGATGGCTCAGTTTTCCTCCACAGAATGGTCTTAATTTTGACTGGTCTGATGGCACCAAATCCTCTTTCACTTTTTGGAAAGACGAGGAGTCCTCCCTCCATGGTGACTGCGTTTTTGCCGACACCAACGGACGCTGGCATAGCACAGCCTGTGAGTCATTTCTGCAAGGTGCCATTTGTCATGTGCCCCCTGGTAGGTACAATTCTATTCAACTCAAAAATATACCCTATGTAACTACTGTATGCAAGGCACTATGCTAAGCAAGGGATATGAGGATGAGTATAGTAAGAAGTCTCTGTCTTCAAGAAGCCTCTGGTCTGGTGGGTGATGTAAAGAAAAACAGAACTACAAAATGATACAAGAGAGGTAGCAAATGTTGTGGGGGTTATCAAGAAACAGAATGCATTGTATCCATTTGGAGAAAGGTAGAAAGGCTTCTTGAAGGACTCGGCAGTGCAGATGGGCCTTGATAAATGAGTGGGTGTAGATGGCTAATAATGGGACATGGAAAGGCATTCTGAGCAGAAAAGCTGGATGAAAATGGGGAAGGAAGGCAGGACTAGGATGTCCGGCAAAGCCGATGTTGGAATTTGCCTGAATGCAGGTTAGGCGTAAGGGAGGGGTGGGAAATTAGATGAGAAACATGGGCTTCAAGCATGTGTGGAGGACTTTGAGGATTCAAGTTTAAATCAAAGATGGATAGGATTCCAGAGCTACAATAAGATGATGGTGATATTGTTTGGATATTTTGTAGCTATCTGGCTCTGCACTTTACATAATATCTCATTTACACTTAAAGTTCACCTGTCCTAACCCCTTTATTAAAAATGAAATGTAAATTCAGAGCATTAAATAGCTTCCTAAGTGTCTCACAGCTGTCCATCACCAGTACCAAGAGTAGAAATCAGGTTTCCTGCACAGAATTCGCTAACACAAGCTGGCCTCCTTTTAAATCTCTCATTTAGTAAAAGTGCGTGTATTTACTTGCATTCTGGGTACTGTATCAAATAACATACAAATTATATATCTTTAGATCAAAACAATCCAGATTAAATATAAATGATAGCCACATGTATCTTGGAAAAGCTAATTGTGCTTCTAAAACACCATAAAAGCTGTCCTTCCCCCTCCCCCCCGCTTTTTTTTGTTGTTGTTAGCTCTTGCCTTTTCTTGGAATCTTGTCCTTTCAATAACAATGCATTTATTGAATGCTTCAGAAGTGTCAGGCTTTAACTCATTGAAACTTCTCAACTTGTAAGGAAGGTGGCTGTGTGGCATACACCAGTAATCGCAGCACTTTGGGAGGCAGGAGCAGGAGGACCTCTTCAGACCAGGAGCTTGAGACCAGCTTGGTTAACACAGTGAGACTCTTTCTCTACAAAAAAAAAAAAAAAATCAATTATCTGAGCTTGGTGGTGCGTGCCTGTAGTCTGCTACTTGGGAGGCTGAGGCTGGAGGATCACTTGAATCCAGGAGTTTGAGGCTGCAGTGAGCTATGATTGTGCCACTGCACTTCAGCCTAGGTGACAGAGTGAGACTTTGTCTCTTAAAAAGTTTTCTGTAATTTAAAAAAAATATTTTTAAAGGTTTTGTTGTTAGCTCTCTTTTATAAAGAAACCAAGTGCAAGGTAACATGCCCATGGCCACGCAGCTAATAAGTGGTGGAGCCGGGATCTCAGCATGGATGTGTCTAACTCTCATGCTGGCTCTCTGAAATAAAATCCCCCTGGAGTTCCCTTATTTATTTTATGTTATGCTACATTATGATACTTTATTGAATGCATTATTTTCTTTCATAGGTTTATTAGTGGGTAAGGACTTTTCAAATCTGTGATACACGGCACTGCATGAAATGCATACATTTGGAAATCTCTTTTGCCAGCGTCAGTCAGCTGCCACTCTCTCTGGGAGTCATAGCCCCTGCTTGTTCCAACCTTTAGGATGCTAACTGTAAACATGAAAGAGCCACGCTCACCCAGGCAGCACCCAAACTAAGCCTACAAAGCTGTGCATTAGCATATTTTGTTATGTTTATGTAAAGATTCTTTCTGTCAGAAATGCTATAAACTGGTCGTAGTTTTATAATCATTTACATGAAACCCAATCTTTTGGAGTATTACCATGAAAATCTTGTTACACATATTTAGCTTGGTCTTTTATAAAATGTAGTATAATATTTATCTCAATAAATAAACCCAGTCACCACCCTGAAATCATAACTGGTTTTTCTTCACAGAAACAAGACCATCTGAACACCCAGAGTTGTGCTCCGAAACATCTATTCCCTGGATAAAATTTAAAAGTAATTGCTACAGTTTTTCTACAGTCCTAGACAGTATGAGTTTTGAGGCTGCTCATGAATTTTGCAAAAAGGAAGGTAATTGTTTTTGTGATGGTAAAAATGCTTTCATGTGCTCTTTCTTGCCATTTCAGTAAACAATGTGGATTTCTTTATTCATCCCATTATTTAGTGACTTTAGAAGCAACAAAAACTATTGAAAAAATAAATACTATTAACATTTCTTGTTTGGAGGACGGCTACTCTATGAAACAGTGTCCAGTGTAAATTTGGAAACCTGAGATGATGTCTCAGCACACTGCACTTTCTGAAGAAAACGCTCCTTTTGCATGCATTTGCATTATGAATTTTGAATGTTCCCTAAAATTAATATTCTATGCCTTAACTTCTGAAGTGCAAGCTTATATCTTTTTAAAACTGTGGTTTTACTTTTTTAATTTAAAGTATCTTATTTACAATGGAAATTTTCACTTTTCAAAACCTGAGCTTTACAAATAATGGTATAGGAAACATTTTTTTAAGTATATTTATGTGTAAACACAAATATTCCTTTGCTACTTGTCTCTCTTATAGGTTCTAATCTTTTAACAATCAAGGATGAGGCTGAAAATGCATTTCTCCTAGAAGAGCTGTTTGCTTTTGGTTCTTCTGTCCAGATGGTTTGGTTGAATGCTCAATTTGATGGTAACAGTAAGTGATTTGGGTAGAGGAGAGGACATAAATAAATACATGGTTGTTAAAGCTGATGATAATGGCATCTGTGAGCCAGAAAACTCTCCTTGGATACATTTTCTGTGAAAAAAAATAGCATGAAGCCTAAAGCCATTTCTTCCAAAAACAACACTGCAACCCTTTTCTCTACGCTTTTGTCTTTTAAAATAATCCCAGAACACCAAAAATAAAAACAAACAAACAATAACATGTTTATCTTTATGCTTAGCAGGAGGATGCTTGACTGGAACTTTGTGTTCACAGACTTAGTCACCGCATACCAAAACCATATTTACTTGAAAATATCCCAGGTTTCTAAATGTTATAAAAGCACGATAGAGTTATGGAAATGTTTCCATGATAAACTGTGCTGTTAGGATTCTGATTTGTTACTCATAAAAACCAGAGTTTGTAATAAAATGGAATCATGGTATTCTTTTCTTTATGTAATTGATGGTTATTGAAAGGTACTTGTGAAGAAAATTATTTTAATTGGTATGGAGAGCTTGTTATAGTGGTGTACCAAGGTGGGGGGTGAGCCTACCCTTTCGAGGAGGAGTATTTTAATCACCAACATTGTTCAGAATTTCAAGCAGATGGTGATAATAAAAAGCAGACCAACTTTTAGTTAGCTGTATTGTTAGTTTTAAATTATTTTCAGACAATACACTATTGCCCACACATGGGATGGACTGTCCTACCGCCCCTACCCCTTTGGTACATGGCTGGCTTGCTATTAAAGAAATTCACTGTAAAATCTTTTTAGAAAGCGAGCCTTTTTGTAATGATGAAGATGTTAGGACTTCAAAGGATTTTTCTTGACTCAATTAGTTTTGTTTATCAAATGATTTCTTTAAATTGATCGTATATATATGGAATATTTCAAAATTCAAACTGTCACATTAAGAAACATGATAACCTAAATGACCTAAATTAGAACACTGTACCTAAAATAAAGAGGCAACTTTATTAACGCCTACCTTTTGATGCTGAGTACATGACTATATTTACTGAGTTGAATGTATTAGTTCAAGAGTCTCATTAAATTCAGGGGGTGCTTTTTATGGTTAATTCCAGTCTTAGTATGTTTGGTAACCATGCACATAATTCATAATGAGTCAGCAATTTTCTCACAGATGAAACCATAAAGTGGTTTGATGGAACTCCCACAGACCAGTCAAACTGGGGCATTCGGAAGCCAGACACAGACTACTTCAAGCCCCATCATTGTGTTGCCCTGAGGATCCCGGAAGGATTATGGCAGCTATCCCCGTGTCAAGAAAAAAAGGGCTTTATATGTAAAATGAAGGCAGGTAGGTAAAATCAGAGAGTAATTCTTCATTTTGATTCTACCTTAACTAATGTGACTGATTTCTTCGGCATTTAAAGGTTTTAAAATCCAAGTTTAGAGAATATTCAGATAGATTCTGACGTTATTGTCGTGTTCTGCACCAAACAAGTCAGAGAATAGTTCAGCTCCTTCTTTCTCTGATAGGAGAAAAAAAAAAATCATTATAAATCAGCTAAAAGACTATGATTTTTCTTGTGTTACCCTGGTTGATCACCTAATGGACAAAAAAGCATTTTCCCTCAAGCAAATACAACTAGGAATGTAAACCAGCAACCTTCATTCTGGTGACTGCTATTCAGAATTCTTAAGGTTTATGTTTTGTCTCAGGCAATATAATCTAGGCTTATGTACATTTGTTGTGGCCAAGGAGATGTTATTCTCTGTTGCAAGCATAATGTGTCCTAAAAGTCACATTCTAACTTAATCATGAGCAACATACTTAGTGTTTAGTAATTAAAAAAGAAAACAATAATTTTAGAAATCTAAGCTAGAAACTTCTAGTCAGTTGCAAACAACCAAAGAGAGGGTGTTAAGGAGGATCACTGATGGTGGGAAAATGTCTATAATAATTACAGCAATTTCTAGATGTCAGTATTATAAAGTAGGGATCGCTGTGGCCTGGACTACTAGAGAAGGCTGCAGACGTGAGGTTTTAGGATCCCAAAGGATGAAGAGAATTATAGAAGCTGGAGCAGAAGAGGAAAAGGCCCAGACTGATTAAAGGCAGCAACTAAGAATGTATTTCAATTAGAGCAAAGGGCTCACGTTAGGGGGTGATGGGAATAAAATTGGACAGTAATGTAGGATCCTTTCACAGAGAGTGCCAGGCTAAAGAGCTAAACTTTGTGGTGGAAGAGACAAACCCCTATGTGCTCTGTAGACACCTGTGATGAAGTAGAACTCATGAGGCTATGAAGAGAAACATTTGTAATTTAAGTAATTGAACTAGGAATGAAAGAGGAGGGGCGAAATAGGAAGAGAGAATCACCAGCCTTGGTGACTGATCTGATACTGGGAATGAAGGAGAAAACACTGCAGGTGTGGGCACCAATGTCTGAAACCCCCACAATGTGAGTCTCAACTCTGTGTGAAAAACATGGCTAAGCCTGATAAATAATGTGACCAAGTTATCACTAGCGTTTAAATATCAAGAACAAATCAGAAACACTTCATGTCTTACAGGACTTTAAAGCTTCCTATTATGCAGATGACACCTCTTTCATCCTTTGTAGCAGCTTTCCAAGGTTGTGGAGCAATTTAAATATCCCCATTTTACAGATGGGAAAAGTGCCTGTCCAAACTGAGGCTACATCAAGGACTACAGAGAAAACTCTAAGTTTTCTAAGTGCTCCTTCCATGCCTCCCACTGCATCTATTCTGAGAACAAACACTCTTAACAGTCTTTCTTAAAGATGTATCTTTGTGTTTAAAGTGATGGTTATCCCAAGTACACTGTATAAAGTGTATGACTATATTCAATTATCACTTGTATTCTGAAAATTTGTGCATCTGATATGCATCAATTTAAAAGAAGTGTCTTCATAAAAACACAATAATACATGTTTTCAACAGTTTAATGCAACATTAAATGGCATTGTTTTTATATTAAAAGAACAAGTCTGGGCCAGGTGCAGTGGCTCACACCTGTAATCCCAGCACTTTGGGAGGCAGAGGCAGGTGGATCACTTGAAGTCAGGAGTTCAAAACCAACCTGGCCAACATGGCAAAACCCCATCTCCACTAAAAATACAAAAGTTAGCTGGGTGTAGGGGCGCATATCTGTAATCCTAGATACTAAGGAAGCTGAGGCAAGATAATTGCTTGAACCCAGGGCAGAGGTTGCAGTGAGCCAAGATCGCACCATTGCACTCGGGCCCAGGCAACAGAGTGAGACTTCATCTCAAAAAAAAAAAAAAAAAAAAAAAGTCTGTTTTTTAAAAGTATGGTTTTGCTATTGGTAATGGTGTTTATTTTTTTCATGTCTATCAGAGTGAATGTGCATCAGTAGGACATCAAGGCACTTTTTTTACTCACAAATCCATTTCTTCTTCTTCCTCTGGTTCATTCTCTATATCTTTCTCTGGATCTTTACCTAGATCAAAAATAGAAGAGTTCACATTTTGATATAACATCTACTTAAAAGATGTGTTTTTACAGTAGAAAGTTTTAAAACAGGAACTCTCTAACTTTTTGGATGGAGAAGCTGTTGCTCATTCCCCAAGACCCATGAGACACAAAGGTGAGAAGATGCTGATTTAAAAATCCTTGTAAAGAGGCAGGCAGATTATCATTGCTGGACAAACTCCATATAAGATCCCAGCAAAACTGTGAGTTCCTTGTATGCAGGGTTTATATTTTACTCTATATTTATTGCAGCACAGTGCTGGAACTGAATGAAAACTTTTTGGCTTGAGAAAAAAAAAAAAAAGCAGGGTGTGTGTTTGTGAGCACTAATAACAGTGATTACAGTAAATCAAAGGTCAGCAAATTTTTTTGTAAAGGGCCAGCTAGTAAACATTTTAGACTTTGGGAGCCATATGGTCTCTGTCACATGCCATTGTAGCACGAAAGCAGCTGTAACGATACATCAATGAATGAGTGTGGCTAAGTTCCAGTAAAACATTTTTTGTAAAAACAGGTGACCCAGTTTGTTCCATGGACCATAATTTGCTGATCCCTGTGTAAGTAATGACATATTTTTGCTGAATTAAAAGAAAAACCTCATTTTAATTTTTGTATTTGATCTTAGATATTCGCACTGCAGAGGAGCTGCCAGAAAAAGGTACGTTTGAAACCATACAGAACATTTTGATTTTTCTTAGAAATAATAAGATAGAAAGCAACTGTATGACAGTATCTACATTATTTCATCGCCATTGACATTTTTCTTTTAAATATATATATATATATTCTTTCAGGACCAAGTCACAGCATCATTCCTCTTGTGGTAGTCCTGACACTCATAGTCACTGTGGCCATTTGCACTCTTTCCTTCTGCATCTACAAGCAAAACGGTGGTTTCTTCGGGAGACTTGCAGGGTTTCAGAATCCTTACTATCCTGCAACCAACTTTAGTACGGTACATTTAGAAGAAAATATTCTCATTTCTGATCTTGAGAAGAGTGACCAATAATAATGAGGTCAGAGAATGTCCCAGCCACCAGGGTGAGTAAAGAAGACTAAACAGGAGTCTCATCTGCCTTTCCCTTTACAGCCCACATGCTATTAGAATGTGAATTGGGTCACTATTTTAATTATTCTTGAAGTGATTACTGGTTTTGAATTTTAACCAAATCAGATGGGTTTTGATTTATTCATTTCCCTAAACTGTGATCCATTCTTAAAAAGGGGAAATTATGCATTGGTTATTTTTCAGAAAGACAAGAACTATTAAAAGAAACTCCCTATTGAAAATTCTCAAATCAATATGAGTAATAGTTTTTGCATTAATGTGTCTCTACTAAAATTTGGGGGATTAAAACTAATCTGGTATCTATTCAGACATTTACCCACACTTATACCATTAAGAAAGACAGAAAGAAGCAAAAAACAATTAATCTTGTATATGAGAGGAAAAGGAAAGGGCTTCTGAGAGGATTCTTAGTTGTTTCTTTTGAATTCACTTTTAATAGCAGGATTTGAAAAATACTAATTTCTATGCTTAAGGATCACAGGTTCTGGGCTCTCAACTGATATGTAAGGTGACATTCATTTTTATTAGGTCTAACATCTCAAGCTAAAGGAGAAAAAAATACCTTCTTTTAAATGGCAAAGACCTTCGTTAGCAGCACACTTTTATAAACAACCATATAGTTAAAATGTGGCCTTAAACCTTCAATTACTAAATGATTACTAAGTTGGATATTTTAAAATGTCTTATAGATAAGCTTAAAGTAATATATTGAAACTTTAACAGTTGTACTGTTAAAACTCATGGACTTTCTGAAAAACTAAAGATGTAGAATAATATCTAACACTCTTAACAACTGGAAGATATAAAATGTAACTTGGATTTAAAGGGGAAGAGCTAAAGATCTGAATTATAGTTTCATTAGAACCAGACAGACGATTGTTGAGAAGTACTAAATAAATTAGTAATCTAGATATCTTTATTATGTAAATGAGTTTAGGTGTTCTATTTAATAAGCTATTTTCTGGGAACCATCTCCTTTTATATTAGTCTACTTAGTGTAGATGGTAAATAATGATTATGATACTGTCTGTAAATAAAAAATTACAGATTTTATTTTCCTTTTTTAGTTCCTTATAAAGAAAACAGCTTCATAATCAATATCTAAAAATGTACTCATTACATAACTGTTTATTGGATTTTATCAAGAAAAAAGTGTAATGGGCATGGTGGCATGCACCTGTAGTCCCAGCTACTTGGGAGGCTAAGGGAAGAGAACAAACTGAGCCCAGAAGTTGGAGGCTGCAGTGAGTTATGGTTGCTCCACTGCACTCCAGCCTGGGCAACTGAATGAGACCCCAACTCAAAAAAAGTGCTGTTCTAGAAACAGAGATGCTAAGGTGAGCAACTTGGGGTAAGGGCTATCTTTTCATGGCACTTATTTTCTAATGAGGGAAAACTGACAGTAACTCAGTAAAGAAATGCATATGCAGAAAATAGCAAGTGGTTATGAAAATGAAGTAAAGTTCCATGATAGAGAGAAACTGCGGGCTCTCAGGGCCTCCCTGAGAGTGTGCATTTTAATTATTACAACCAACTGCCTCAAAACCAGTGGCCACTAGTCACAAGGGGGAGCTCTGAGAGAAAGTATGAATGAATTTCTAGGAGGCAAACCATCATCATTAGAAATACAATTTGAAGAGAATACCACTAAGAATGGAATCCTTGTGGCCTGCAGCAGTTAACCCAGCTTCCAAAAGCAGCTCTTTGCTACTGTTATAATAATTTACACACTGAGACAGTCTACTTCCATAATTTTTTAAGTATTGGGACTTCATTTTTTAAAAGATATTATATGATGTGGCAGTTGCGTATTTATGACTCAAAAGAATAATTGGCTTGAACTCACCAGATGGTATAAAAGCCCAATTTAACAATCTTTTGAGTGGAATTAAAGTTCTGTTCTTTTCAATGGACTTGTAAAAACTGCTAATCAACCAGCCTTCCTGTCAGGGTATATAGTCACACATAGTAATTTGACAAAACACACCATTCGGAAAGTGACTTTGCAGAAATAAGCAGTATTGCTTGTCAATGATCCATGCTTTGGTGTTTAGTATTGAACAACACCTCCGGAGAATCTGGACCCATGGACAGATCACACACTTCTTGCCATTACTGAATTTGCAGAAATAGCACTGAAGTATTCTGCTACACTTAAATATATGCAATTTTTTTGACATTTTTTTTCACTTTTTTTTTTTTTTTAATGGAGTCTCGCTCTGTTGCCACGCAGGAGTACAGTGGCTTGATCTCAGCTCACTGCAACCTTCGACTGCCTGGTTCAAGCGAGTTTCCTGCCTCAGCCTCCCGAGTAGCTGGGATTACAGGCGCACACCACCACGCCTAGCTAATTTTTGTATTTTTAGTAGAGACAGGGTTTCACCATGCTGGCCAGGATGGTCTCAATCTCCTGACCTCGTGATCCACCCACCCCAGTCTCCCGAAGTGCTGGGATTACAGGCATGAGCCGCCGCACCCAGCCTCATGTGTATTTTTAATCTGAACTAGATTTTGTAGCTATAAGACGAAAAGAAAAAAAAAGTAGCAGGTAATGGGTATATTATACACTATTTTGGTGATGGTTACACCAGACTTTACCACTACATACTGTATTTATGTAACAAAATTACACTTGTACTCCTTACATTTATGCCAAAAAAACAGCAGGATCACAAATTCACACATAGATAATGTGCCCTTTCAAAAGTCAATTATTTTCTATAACTAATTTGAGCATCTTTATAGACTCTGAGTAATGGAAATTCTTGGGTTTTTCCATTTAACAGTATCTTGGGCTCTTACAATTACAACAGTCTTCTTTCAGGTTTAAATGTTTACTGAATGTTCACTTAAACATTGTCTTTTGGAGTTTCTTTACTCTTTTCAAAATGGTGGTTGCATATATGAGAACTTGCTGTGTCCTGATAGTGTTGAGGGGAGAAGGTGATAACTTACGGTGGATGTATGTTAGCTGATGTCCACTGAGAATAGCTGTCTGGCCTCACTCTTGGGAATTCTGCTGGCACCTGCTGTTAAGTCTGCAGTTGCTGTAATCTGTAGTCTGTTCTCTTTGATTTGGCCTCATTCTGGCTGTCCCTGGTGCTGTCTTATCTCATGAGAAGTGACTGTGTCTCCTGTTGAATTCCCTATCTGGACACTGCAGTTCTTGGCTACAAGGCAGTCACTTCACCCCTGCAGTGGTGAGATCCTATTAGCTACCATTAGCTACTCTTTTAGTACAGAAAGGCAAAATGCCCTAGCAAACAATCCCACAGTCTTGGTGGATTAACACAGCAAAGGTTTATTTCTCACCCACACCTCCATGGGCTGGCAAGAGGACTTTGCTCTATTCAGTCATTCATGGGTCCATGCTCCTCCTATATAGCCAGCCCTCTGTCTCCTAAGGCCTGGAGTCCTCCATGGGCCTCCAATCTGTGGCTGACAGAGGATGTTAACTTGAGACCCATCTTTGATTCATTATGGAGCTTCCACAGGCTGTTGAAATACATCCTCTAAGTCAACAGTCTTCGAACTGGGGACACATGCCTTAGGAATACAGGAGCATGGGTATTTTAAGAAACTTAATTTCCAGAATCTTCATGTATATTTTTTTCTTATAACTGATTTGCCTGAGAGCACACCTGGTTCTTCTTTCCCACCTCTCTTTACACAAATGCCTTTCTCTACCTTTAGAAAGAAAAAGAAATGGCTTTCATTTCAGATCTTACTATGGGAAAATCCTCCATGGCTCCAAAGAAAAATATTCAAAGTATTGATGTCAGTGAAGCTTCTTTTAATAAAGAAATCATAAACTCATTCTGTAGATCCTCATGTCTTTTTCTGTGTTAGAACATTTTTCTGTTAAAGTTGAAGCAATGACTTAGAAATGAGTTATTTTGCCCCATGTTCATATTCTGAATTAATATGTATTATACAGTGGAACAGCTGGAGTGCTAACCACCTTCATTTGAGAATTTATCTCATCTATTACCTGACTATTGTCAGAGAACATGCTATAGAAAAAGTCTGGTGAAAGCAAAGTGAAGTGTGTGTTGCTAAGAACCTAACATATTATGTTATCCAGAAGAAAGTCCCAAGGCTTGATTTATCTTAGATTTCTATGTGAGTTGTGAGGATCAGTATTAACAAGCTTCTTTGAACTGAAAAATGAATTCAGACCTTTTCTGAACTTTTTTTTTATTTGGCTCATTGGTTTGACAACAAGGATTGACTTTACCCATTTAAGTTTCATGATGAACATTTTGTGTTAATTGAATGAACTAAATCTGCTGCTCTTGTGTTCTGATTAAAGCTTGTAATATGATAAAGGCATTTTAATAGAAAATAGTATTGACCGAACTATAATGAATTGATATTTTACTTTTCCCAGCCTTCATTTGTATATTAGGTAAAGCAAGGTGCCTGTAAGTGAGAGAGTAACAGGCATAATGAACAGTTACTTGAAGGGTCTTAGTAAAGCCTTTTAATTTTACTTGTAGGAAATTGACATGAATCATTCTAATGACTGGGTAACAAATCATTTTGCAAGTAGGGTGCTTCCAGTTCTTTGTGTTACAAAAAACTGAAGGAGGACATAATCAAACAGTTAGCTGATAGATGATAGAAAAATTTTTTAATGTAGAATCACTGATTTTTTTTTGGCACCTATGAGAAAGGAATTCAAATAATAGAGGGATATCGTTATAACAAACCTCCTTTTATTCCCATCTACCTATTTAATATGAACAAAGTTTCCATGTTAAGATAAGTTAGAGTATGCTGTGGAAACAAACCCTGCAATACCAGTGGTTAAAAACAAAACTCAGAAGTTAATTTATTGATCATGCGAAGCCTGCTATGGTCAGGACGCTTGCCTCCAAGCAGTAGCTCACAGGTCCAGGCTGTGTCCTACCTCCAGAACATGGGGCTTCCAGTGCTGCTTTGGCACTAGAGAACTGTTAAGTTCCCGGGTTCAGGAAGAAACACTTGGCACTTCCACTCGTGTGTCATTGGCTGGAACTAGTCACATGACCTAAGCTAACTGAAAGGAAGTCCAGGAAGTCTTCTGCTTTGTGTGCTCAGGAAAAAGAGGATAACTGACTACAGTTAGCACCAGCAATTTCTACCAGAGTTTCTCAGCATGTATACCTACAAAAAAAGGAAAGAGAGAACGGAATTGATGCTGAAGCTTGATTTATACTAGTAATTTTTAACTAATGCTAATTAATTTTTATCTGTGATACATCCATTTCATTAAGAGATCCATTTGCTATCATTTTAGTTGGACATATACTGATCTTATTTTAATCTTTGTAACATATTTATTTTGTTCTGATCAATTGTATACTAACAATAATTGAAATGACAACTCAATGTAGAAGAAAATGTATAATACTTAGAGCCTATGTTCACAGGGACTTCTTAAAAAATAATTTTAATTTATATACATATTTTTACTGCAGGAAAATATGATAAGGTAATGAATAAAATATTTCACAAATAAAAGTATATTTCATTAGGATAAAATTCTGGGGGGGAGTTGGAATGGAAATACAAGATTAAAAGAAAGTAATATCTCTGACTGCTGTGTATTTCTATTTTTAAATAGATTATGATAGAACTCAAATTGTTGTAGTATCTCCAGTCAAAGGAACTTAGGCTTCTTGAGAAAGTAGTTGATTGCAGGTCTAAGGCAGGAAAACACAAGATGAAACTGGAATATCTTGTGACGGCAGAAAATAAGGAGGTGCTCACAGAAAGATGGGGCATGTCCAAAGGGCACAGGAACCAACCTGAAGGAGCTCTCCAGTGGAAATGTTGGAACAATTTGAGCAAAAAATAAAAAATGATAATATTGGATTATAACCCATACAATACATATCTGTGTGTCCATACTGATGTAAACAATTGAATGAGTGAATGAAAGAATGAAAAGAAGACACAGTTCTTCTCCCCAGCAAATTCCAATTAATAAATGTAGAAGAAATGGGAGAAACAAAAATCACTATCAGGAAAACACAACAATAATAATTGTTGTTGGCAAGACCTACAAGTTGGTGCAAAAGTTAGGGGGTGAATGTTTGAGGAGAAACAGAATATTTGCATAACCTTACAGTATTCCCCCCAAAATAATCACTAATTACAAAGGGAAAGTAATAACTTTACAGTAAAGAAACTTCTTTAATCAAGGGATCAAGGTTAACAGAAGCAGTAATAAGCCACATCAGCATCATGTACCCCCTGGTATGGCACTGAGGAGGGCACATGACTTCTTTGGTATCCTCCCCAAAATGCATAATCTCAACTTAATCATGAAAAAACATTAGATAAATCCAAGTTGAGGGACATTCCACAAGATAAATGATCACTTCAAAAGTGTCCAGGTCATGAAAGAAAGGAAAGATTGAGGAAATGTCAAGGATTGGAGGACACTAAAGAGACATGACAACTACATGCAAGTTGAAATCCTAAACTGGATCCTGGAACAGAAAATGGACTTTATGGGAAAATGGGAAAGTAAAATAAAGTCTGTGGCTTAATTAATAGTATTGTACCAGTATTAGTTTATTTGTTTTGATGATTATACCATGGTTTTGTGAGATGTACCATTAGAAGAAGCTGAGGGAGGTTGTACAGGAACTCTCTGGACTAAGTTGGCAATTTTTCTATAAACCTAAAATCATTTCAATATACAAAGTTAACATTTTGCTATGATATTATTCCATTGGCTATATTAACAGGGCGATAAGGCACTTTTATTTTTACACGTCATTATTTATAATATTCTGAAAATTGCATCCTAATTATAAAAAATTTTGGCTGTCAACTTAGAAATTCGTGAAGCGAAATGCCTTCTTTCACAATTATTTTAGCAATTTTGTATGCTAGCCAAAAAGTTTGAGGACCACTGCTATATGATGTTTTTTCTCTCTTGTCTCAGATGAGAAGCAGTGCAAAACCCTGTGTGTCTCCAACCTACCTAACACACCATCCGCTGTAGGATTAGGACCCAGACACATCTTGCTGCAGGCCACACTGACTTCCATCTGCTCTCTTTTCTCTGCATTCTTCTTTTGTGTCACTTCCCTGTCTTATCAGTACTTCTAATTCTCATACTCCTGCTTATCCCCTACAACCTTATGCCTTAGTATTAATAGGGTACGGCAGGGAAAAACTCACTTCATTTCCATTTTGTTCTTAGAGAAGAAAAATTGGGAGACATTTCCAAAATGGCATGTACATCATGATTCTTATTGCCAACATTTATTAGAAACTTTGACTGTAGTGATTATCAAGATACATGCCTGGACTATTTATTACCTCTTTCCCCACCTTTCAAAATGAGGATTTAGAGCAGGAGTTGGCAGGGCCAAATCCAGCCTGCAGCCCATTTTGGAAATCAGGTTACTGGGACACTGCCATTCCGCATTCGCTCACATACTGTGCATGACTGCTTTCATGCTTCCGTGACAGAGCTGAGTGGTTGCAACAGAGACCGAATGGCCTGCAAAGCCTAAAATACTTACTTTCTGGACCTTTACAGGAAGTTTGCCAACCCCTGATTTAGAAAGTGAAAACCTAAATGGGGAAGTCTTACATACTTTAACGTATCTTAGCAAGCACTGTTATGTTAATGTATATGGGCAGCACTTAAAATATATTAATAAACAATTCTGATCAGTAAACATTTATTTAGAGCCTATTGTGGCCCAGAGAGTGTCATGTGCTCGGAGGCTATAAATACCAATAACACCCCATCTCTCCCCTCATGGAACTCAGTCTCGGGGAGAGGAATATGTAAATGATAAGTGCAATGCAATGTGACATAAATAATATCAAGAGGAAGAGAATCAGAAAAAAAAAGGAGAGGAGACTAATTCTGTCAGAAGTAGACAAAGCCTTAACACGATAAGTAATATGTATTAAATTGTAAGAAATGTTAGATAAAACAGCTTTCTTTAGTATTTTTTGAGTTAGAAAGCAAGTTTTTAGCTTGGGGTCAGAATATTTTTAGAGAAAAATTTTAAAATGTGCCTAAATCTGAAATTCTGGATTTAAAAAAGTGAAACTATGCATGTGCCTCTAATACCTAATGACGAATTCTAATTGCAGAAGAATGCCAATAACTGAAACCACAAAATGAGCCCTACGTATACCGGTGACCTTCTTTACTCAGAATTAATTAACACAAGCACTTGTTTCTTGCAGAGCACTTTGCTGTAATTTAGAACAAATTAAGGGAAAAAATCATTCAAGTGCTGTTTTCTTCACACCATGAAGTAAGCATGATGGACCAAAGTTAACTCATTTAAGATATTATCATCCATTTTTTGTAATTATGAACAGCAATATCATCTTTTTCCTTCAAAAAAAGAAAAAGACACCCTGATCTATGCTATTTTCAGCTTGTTTCCTGTGCTTCTATTTATTAATGGAAATTGATTTTTCAAGATTAATGTAAAATGTGTTTATGTTTCTCCCATTAAGTCTCTTATTTATATTAGATTCAATGTATATGTTCTGGATATTTTTCAAATAAATATATTTTTAATATAATACAGCAATTTGCAAATTGTTAAAGGACCATTTGTAATGTTTTCTCCTGGCCCCCCCAGCCCTGAAACTGTAACTTTATTATTGTCTTCGCACAGTGGTTTGTGAATTAACTTGAGCTCCTTGAGTTCCTACTTCTAAGAAATTATTTAAACTTTACTCTTTATCTTCTTAGTATACAGAGCTTGGTAGGAGCTGGAAACCCGACTCACAGATTTAGGAAACAGTGAGTTCTTGTCCCTGTAGACATCAGAACTGTGGGGAGGGAGAGATAGAGAACCAGAAGGCAGTTGGCTGTAAGTATTTGGCTTTATTTCTGAGTTCTCTATTCTGTTCCTTTGGTCTATTCCTTTGTTCCTCTATTCCTTTGACTATTTTTATACCAGTACCATGCTGTTTTGGTGACTATGGCCTTATAGTATAGTTTGAAGTCAGATAATGTGATGCTTCCAGATTTGTTGTTTTTGCTTAGTCTTGCTTTGGCTCTGTGGGTTCTTTTTTGGTTCCATACGAATTTTAGGATTTTTTTCTAGTTCTGTGAAGAATGATGGTAGCATTTTGATGGGAAATGCATTGAATTTTTAGATTGCTTTTGGCAGTATGGTCATTTTCACAATATTAATTCTACCTATCCATGAACATGGTATGTGTTCCCAGTCATTTGTGTCATGTATGCTTTCTTTCAGCAGTGTTTTGTAGCTTTCCTTGTAGAGGTCTTTCACCTCCTTGGTTAGGTATATTCCTAAACATTTTATTCCTCCTTGTAAATTAATAAACTGACATTGTGATGTCCTCCTCAGTCTCATGTATGATTTTGTTTGGGCAGTGGCAGCTCTGGAACATTGCTATAGGAGGTGCACAGGTGTGCGCAGTCTCACCAGAAAGGGGGTCTAGACCTGAGGAACTTGTCATGGTGCAGTGATTCCACAACAGGGACACCAGGCTTTCTTAGATGGCAGAACAGTCATATATTGGCATTATGACATCTACCTCAGCTTTTGCAGGTGTTTAGTTGAATAAGCCAAAGCATGGCATCCCCTGGTCCAGAAAAGAGTTATGTTTCTGTGACTTGAAACCAGGAACGATGCCTGGGGCATAATGGTGATCTTTAAGTTCCAACCCATCTCCACACAGCCTTCCTTTTCTTTGAAGACAACTAGGCCACTTCTGCCAGCTCTCATCTCTCTTATTTCATGGTAGTATTTGAGAGATCACAAATCTATTTCAAGCACAGTTTTACAGATGACAACAGAAGACTTAGAAATATTCTTTGATTTTACCAGTAATACATGGCTAATTTGTGACAATACATGAGAACTAATCTCATGATTCCCAGTTCTGATCTGGGTGGCTTGCAGTGTGACTGACCCCAGAGCACTGCAAGAAAGGAGGAGGTTAAGAGGAATGTGGGTCATGGTAGACCAGGGATAATGAAAGAGTCTATGTTATCAGACCATAAAATCAGAGAAAGGGAAAGAGGCTTCTCACCTGAATCAGATACCTGGGAAGGTGAGATATAGTTGCAGTTATGCACTGGTACCCAAATAGGTCTGTGGAATAGGAAAGAAGCCCCAAGGAGAGTTCTGAAGTGCGGAGTTGAAGGAAGGGAGTACAGAAGGGAGAATCAGGAAGCCCAGAGGATACACAAAATGCCTGACAAACAATTAAATGCAAAGTTCCCCATTTGATTTTACTGATGGATCTTAGGAATGGCCAAACTTCCTCCTACGGCCCTGGATAGTAGCAAGAACTGGGTTGCTTCTGTTTTGCTTCATGTTTCCAGAGACTGATGCATTCTTATGAAAAGCTAGTGATTTACATCCAACCTGATCAAAGATATAAACAAACAGCCCTGCAAGTCACCTAATCACAGGTTTAAAAAAAGAACTTTAAAAGAGTCTTTTTTCACTAGTAATAACTGGAAAGTAGAAAAAGGGGACTAGAAGATCATTGAGTTTAGATTCCAATTGATCACATGTATATCAAATACAAATGCCAAGTCTTTTAGCATCAGTTTTATTCACCCTTCCTCACTTCCAGTCCTGTATGGATGCTGGCTATTCCTCCAAAGCCACACTCCACGCTTCTTCACCCTGCTGTGTGCCTCAGATGATGTCCCTTGGTGTCCTTGCCCTCTAGTTTCGGTTGGGTCCAGCCCAGCGTGGGGCCGGGAAAGGAGATTTGAAGATGGAAATTAAGAAAGTTTGGAGGTTTGGGTCCCCTTGGCTCCCTCCTTGCCTTGCTGGAACCTAGCACTGGCCACATTCCTCCACTGGGGATACAGTGCCCAGTCACCTTCTCCTCTCCATAGCTTCAGTGTTTTCCAGATCCAGGAACAGCAAACACACTGCCTCTTCAGGCCTGGGGTGGTAAAGGCGCTCTGCAGCATGGAGCTGGCGGGGGAAGGGGTAGTTCATCATCCCTTGTTACTTCCTTTAACCTTTTCACACCTTTATAAATACAGTAGTCCCTTTAGTAAACTCTCTCTGGTGACCACTTCCAGCAAGCCACCCATTTCCTGGACAGCCCCTACTGATACAGCAAGCTTGCAAACATGGAACATGCTTTTGATATTGGAATGGCTCACTATTTAGCCATCTTTTTGTCCCCAGCTTTCCATTTCATTTTTGTGGGAAGCTTTTCCAACAAAACAACATAAAATTCCAATTAAACACATGTTCAGCCCTACTAGACTCTGAGAGCAAGCATAATAAATCATTCCCAAGTAAGCCATTCTTGATCTAAAATAAGAGTGGACACTAAAAAAAAGTTATTATAAGCCCAAACTGCTAAATTATACTTTCATGACTGAACACAACTGTAATCCATATTATTATTTTAAATTACACTATAAAAAGCAGTCATTTATCGCCTTTCCAAAACACAGTGATAATATATTACCAAATTATCAAGGGTTCTTTATTAAATCTCTTGAATTTGATTTATAATACACAAGGTAGCTTATCCTTGAGAAAGATCTACTAAAAGGTATACTTAGTCTTAAAGCTAGTGAAATAAAATTTCCCTCTAATCAGCTGCCAGAAAGCTTCCGCTTCAGTGCTTTGTTGATACTGGTGTCAGCAGGACATTAAAAGCTTGAAGCTTTTTACGTTTGATCAAATACCAACATGATGCTGAAGCAGAAGTATTAATTCATAGAGTAAAGCTTCCAGAACCTCTCCAGCTCTCCTCCATCCTTCCTCACCCCACCAAAAAGGTCGCATCAAATCAGGGATTCAGGGACAAAAGAAAGACGGGCATTTTGTCAGTGTTTCATGTACACAAAACCACTCTAGAACCCAAGGGAGAGACAAGCACTAAAATATACTTTTCTAAAAATGCCAATCACATCTAAGAAAGGGGAAAGTAACTGGTGCTGAAAAATAAGAAGGTGACCTGGTTATTATTCTCATCTTATAATAAGAAATGGAGCACCAGAAAGGGTCAGGAATTTGCCCCAAATTTTCAGCTAGTGTTTGGGGAAGCTGGGATCCTTGTCAATCAGATCGTATTACTACAGTCCCTTCCCGAACAAAATCTCTCAACAAAGAAATAGGAAGCCTCCAAGGTTAAAGAAAAAATCATTTTTTTCCACAACTTTTTTTTTTTTTTTTTTTTGCTTTGATTCCAGGCCTTCTAAAAGAAAGTTTTTATTATGCTGCCAAATTCACAAAAATGCTCAAGGGAACAGATTGAATTTTAAGTGTGTCTCAGAAACCTGCAGGAAAGTGTCAACAATAAAAACAATGTTTTCAGAAGATTATTTATACATAAGAGCCCAAAATGTATTTATATTGACATCTACGTAGTTGCTCTAAATGCTAATATCAGTCATCTTTTACATGGCTCTCTCGCCCTTGTCAATACACACGTACACACACCTACAATGGAGAAGTAATGCGGACACGGTGCAGCCTGTAAGATGCCTACCATTGCATCTTAATTGTGTTGTGTTACAACACAATTAAGACATGCAAGATCCTAATTGATGGCCGGGCGCGGTGGCTCACGCCTGTAATCCCAGCACTTTGGGAGGCCGAGGCGGGCGGATCACAAGGTCAGGAGATCGAGACCACGGTGAAACCCCGTCTCTACTAAAAATACAAAAAATTAGCCGGGCGTGGTTGTGGGCGCCTGTAGTCCCAGCTACTCGGGAGGCTGAGGCAGGAGAATGGCGTGAACCCGGGAGGCGGAGCTTGCAGTGAGCCGAGATCGCGCCACTGCACTCCAGCCTGGGCGACAGAGCGAGACTCCGTCTCAAAAAAAAAAAAAAAAAAAAAAAAAAAAAAAAAAAAAGATCCTAATTGATTATCTGATTTTTTTATAACAGACTGACTTGGAAAACAAGAGTTAGCACCATTATTTTTACCAGGTATACAGGTGAGAGGGGCTGGAAAATTCATTGCTGACATGGAGAAATACATATGTATCAGGGAAAGGGGACAGATACAAGAAGGATCATTTTGGTTTGTTTGAAAATCACATATCAGAGTGTTGAGGAAACAGAAGTTGTCCACATTGTATTGCCCAAGTCCTTATTGCCATAAATGTATTGGACAATGTGGGGCACCACAGGCATAACATGCCTCAGACCAGATAGGAAATGGGATGTACCACGACATACAACCAAATGTTATTCTTAACAAAATATAGGATCTAATCGAATTGTCCATACTGGAGTCTGGAACAGATATTTCCTGGGAGCAAAAAAAGAACAGGACCCTAAATCCATTTCTCATGTTTTTACTTTGGTTTTTTCGTTTGTTTAGTTTTTGTTTTTGTTTTTGTTTTCACCACCACCACCTCCACCCCCATCCCAGAGTAAAAGAAAATTGTTTTCTAGGTGGATGGTCTTTCCTTAGCAATGCTTGCATGGCTTGACATTTGGTGCCCAAAGCATTCAGCAATAGGTAACTTCTTTCAGTTTAAAGATTCTGGCTGGTCCATTACATAGAATTTCATTTTTATGTATCTTTGAAGACTATTTTACTTGATATTTGAGATTCATTTTGGTTGCTTTCATCTTTGAACACCTTTCCTAACATGAAGCTACTTCCCAGCCTCCCTTGCAGCTCAGAAGCAGGCATTGGACATGGGCTCCACCAATGAGATCTGTACAAGTGAGACTTTGATTCAGAAGCAAATGACACTGTCCTAGGCTGAAGAGTAGTCCCTACAGATATCAGATCTTAATCCCTGGAATCTGAATGTTACCTTATATGGTAAAGTCTTTGCAGATGGGATTCAGTTAAGGATGTTGAGATGAGGAAATTATCCTGCATTATCCAGGTGGGCCTCACATGCAATCACATGTATCCTTAAAAGAGGGAGGCAGAGGGAAATTCAACATGCATGCAAATAAGGAAGTCATATAAAGATGGGCCAGAGAGGGATTTGAAGATGTTGGCCCTAAAGATTCTGGTTATGCAGCCACAAACCAAAGAATGCTGGTAGACCCCAGAAGCTAGAAAGGAAGAAATGGGTTCTCCTCTAGGGCCTCCAGAGAGAGAGCACAACCCTGCCAGCACCTTGATTTCAACCCAATGATACCTGATTTTGGACTTCTGACCTTCAGAATTATGAGAGAATAAATTTCTGTGGTTTTAGGCAACCAAGTTTGTGGTAATTTGTTACACACTGAAAACTAACACAAACGTAAAGAAGTAGGCCCCATACAGAATGCATTCTAACGAGGTTGGTGGCAGCCACATACAGCTTTCAGAAGCAGCAGTGGCAAAGTTTCCAGGACTACCTTCTGGTTCACGGTGAGCTGCAGAGTCTATGTCCACAAGGTCTGGCCACGTAGTGCTCCAGCATAATCTGTGCTTTGCTTTTGCTGTGTTGTCTCTGACCCTTTCTGCAATCCTGTGAGCTACTGAGTATACTTTAATAAATTACTTTTCTGCCTGAACTATAGTGCATTCCATTTTTTACAATTGAGAACCCTGGCTATAACAATAATTAAATTAGCATTAACTTCAACATGTTGGGCCATCCTCACCTATGGTAGATCATGTGTAGGTCATCTCCTTCTCCCAGATATTTATCCATGTGAAATCCAGTTAAACTAAGAAGTAAGCAAAACCATGTGGTGGGAAAGAAAAGGAGGTGATGTCAGAAGCATATTCAATTAAGATAAACTGATCAAGTGACTGTATTCAACAAAAATAATGATGAATGAAGCCCAATCCCTGTGTTCAAGGAGGCTAAATGGGTACTGTAAACATTGTAGAATATTGTAAGTGAATACCACATAGTTCCTGTCCTGCTGTCTTGCCCTGTGGTTTAATAATAGAGCATGCCTCACCTTAGGGCCTCACGACCCCAGGTGTGTCCAGGGACCTGTGGCATCACTCAGGAACTTGTTAGAAATGTATTAATAGACTCTCAGACCTTAACCGAGACTTATAAATCAGAATCTGCATTTTAACAAGATGCTTAAGTGATTCATATGCACTTTAAAGGTTGGAAGCTCTTTACAAGGTTACAAGGTGACAAGGAGGAGGACATTTTGGAGGAGATGACACCTGAGTTGCAACTTGGGTTGAACTGAGAGAAAGACACTCCAGGTAAAGAAAATACCCTGAACATAGGCATGAAGGTGGGAAAGTATGGGACATGATCAGGGATCGTAAGGTGTTTTATAAAATTCTACATATAAGATAAATAAAGGGGAAATAGTTTAGGATTCGGTTGTGGAAGGTAAAGGTGGGGTTTCACCTTAGCCTGAGGCGTTGAAGGTGTGTGGAGGGGCAAGTGGGAGGGTGACATGACTAGAACTGTGTTTTAGGAAAATTACACCGACCACATGTTGTCAAGTTGACCCAGAGGGACAGCTAGAAGCAGGCACTCAGAAAAGAGCATACTGCAATTGTTCAGGCAAGAACAAAGTAGTGACAGTACATGAGAAAAGAAGAATGTAAGAGTTACTGGGCAGGAAAACATAAACAAAACTTGGTACTGTTTGTTTGGGGATGTAAAAGGCAGAGTAGATTTTAAAAATTTAAAGTCTGGGTGTCCAGCAAGGAAGACAGAAACTTGGAGGAGAAGTAGGTGTATCAGCAAGATGAAAACTGGTGAGTATGAGTTTTAGTCCTGTTGATTTTCATGCATCAGAGGACATGCATGGGAAGTGCATTGGAAATGTGAGATTAAACCAGCGCTCAGGAGAGAGGTGGAACCTGGGAAAAGATTTGGGGGAAGTTGGTGCAAAGGTGGTAACTGATACCCAGAAAATAGATTAACTTTCTGGCTAAAAGAGTGTGGATGGCGGAAAAAAAAGAGCCAGGAAAAGAACCACTGGGAATACTCTCATTTAGGAGATGGAGGAAGAAAATGTGCCAGCCAGGGATCTTAGGAGCAAATCACAGAACACCCAACTCTGGCTCATCTAAGCTGAAACAGGATTTACTGATGGGATATGGTCTTGCTCACACAGAGCCAGAGCTGGAGAACCAGGCTCAGAAAACAAGAGGCAACCAAGTGAGGCAGGCAGCCCAGAGCTGCTACAAGCCCACGCCGGCCACAGGAGCCTTTGGTGCGAATGCCACCACGATGCTGCCTGCCCGGGGAGCTCGCCAGGGCTGATGCTGCGCACTCGGCCCCGAGACAGCGCTGCTTCCACCTCCAGAAATGATTTCTGACTGTCCCAGGCTGAAACCTCTGACTGACAGGGGGCAGGTCACATGCCAGCTCTCCAGCAGGGAAGGAGCGGAGGGGAGTGGGAGGGAAATGGCCCCTACTACCTTCCCCCGGGTCCTGCCTGCCTCACAGCCCTAACCCCGATGATTTTCCCAAACAGGCTAGGAAGGAGAGGCCGAGCAGCAGAAAGTGACCACTGTTCAATAAAGCAGTGAGGAAGGTGGGAACCCCGAAATATCTGAGACAGGTCTCAATCAGTTTAGAAAGTTTATTTCGCCAAGGTTAAGGACGCATCTGTGACACAGCCTTCAGAAGAGCCGGATGACATGCCCAAGGTGGTCGGTGCACAACTTGCTTTTGTTCACTGTAGGGAGACATAATACATCGATTAATACATGTAAGATTCACATTGGTTCTATCTGGAGGGTAGGACAACTCAAAGCAGGGTGGCGGGGCTTCCAGGTAGATCTAAAAATTTCCCAATTGGCAATTGGTTGAAAGAGTTGTTATCGGTAGAAAGGACTGTCTGGGTTACAATAAGTGGTTGTGAGAGTAAGGAGAAGGGGGTGGTGGTGGTGGGAAGTGTCGGGAACAGACAGGGAAATGAGGACAAGCAAATCCTGGAGGGGCTCCTTTAATACAAGTTAGTATTTAAAGGTGTTTATCATAAGCAAGTGTTACTCCCACAACTGTGGGGTGTTCAAACATGGAGAAGACAGGTCATGACTTCAATGAGCTGATGAGCTACCGGGCATCGGAGTAGATGACCTTTAATGTTCGTTCAACCTTAAATATGCTAGAACTTAATATTTTTAACGCAAATATCAATACAAATCAAGTGAGGATTTAATAAGGTCAAATAATAAAAATTGCATTGGGAGTTCAGAGCAGGAGGCAGACACTTCCAGCTGGGAAGGTTTCAGGGAGGAAGCGGAATCTTAAAGGATAAGGAGACTTAGTGGGGACAATGAGCATTTGGAGGGTTTGGCAAAGAAAACAAAAGGTACAAACTATGACACACACACAGAGACACACACACGTATACAAACTGGATGTCAGAGTACACATTTACCAGTTGTGAGGCTTCCCAGCATTTGAATCTCTTGTTTGAGGTTCCCCATCTTATGAGTCACAGCTATGACTCTAAAAGCTGAAAGATCAGATGCTCACTTTCCCTGTCATCTTTAAGTCTAGGGCACAGGGGCACAGCTTAGCTTTCTCAATGAGGGACACTCAGGGGCCGGGCGCGGTGGCTCACACCTGTAATCCCAACACTTTGGGAGGCCGAGGCGGGCAGATCAAGAGGTCAGGAGTTCAAGACCAGCCTGGCCAACATGGTGAAACCTCATCTCTACTAAAAAAATACAAAAATCAGCTGGGCGTGGTGGCATGTACCCGTAATCCCAGCTACTTGGGAGGCTGAGGCAGGAGAATTGCTTGAACCCAGGAGGCGGAGGTTGCAGTTAGCTGCGGTAGCACCACTGTACTCCAGCCTGGGCAACAGAGTGAGACTCTGTCTTGAAAAAAAGAAAAATAGGGACGTGCAGCCTCTGAGTTCAACAGGGGCAGTTGCTGCCCTGGTTCTATGGCATGATTTTGCTTGTGTCCCACTTTCCCTAGATTCATTCTCACTGCCTGGTTCTCCACCCTTTCCAGCAATTCTGCAAGCTTTCTGAAATCCTTTCATTAAATTTCTTTTCTTTTTCAGTTAGCTGTATTTATTTTCTGTTGCTGGCAACTAAAAATACTGACTGATAGAAATGTGATCATCCTGACTGATGAATGTGATCATGGAAAAGCTCATGATCCAGCTTAATTGAAAAATTGGGAGGATATATTAGCCAAGGTTATATTAGAGAAACAGCTCTCTAAATATGTCAAGTAAAACATATTTAATATGGAAAATTAGAAGATTATACAGTCTGGAAGGTCCAAGGGAGCAAAGATCTGAGAAACCACTGTTGCAATTCAAGAAATTTAGGGTTGCATGGGTTGCAGAAACTACTACTGAGGATCTCAGCTCTGCAGCACCAAAGTGATTCTCAGGAGCATGCCTGGAAATCTGAGGGAGGTCTTCCCAGATGTCTGCCATCTGCCAATGCTGATGAGCTTGCCTCTAGCTGCAGCTGGAGAAAAATGACTTCTCCTTTATTACCTTGCAAATCTCATGCAAGTGTCCCCCAGTCAGTAGATACTAAACTGAAACTCCACTGACAAAGGGAGTCTGGGAAATGTAGCTTTCCAATTTCCAGCCCTGCCATAAAAGGAAGAGTTTAGAAGGATGGTCACCGGGAGAATGGGAGATAACCGTTCCCCTTCCAAGGTGTGGGGTGGGGCACATGCAAAAATGCCTGGATTCAACTCTCTTCTCTTCTTTAAGCTTCCTCACTCTCCTACTCCCCCTACATCTGCCAAACCAGTAATTTCATTGAGGCTTCCAGACCATCGATACCCCAATTTTCTCTAGTCCATCAGCTCCTTGCACCTTTCTTGCAGTCTTCAACTCCCTTGCCACCTTTTCTTCTAACAGTTGCTTCTCTATGCTGCATAACATCCTAACGTTGTTTCAATCTACCTGTTTGGTTCTTAGGTACAAGCTGGCAGGCATCATTGGGGGAAAAAATCCTATACCATGAAGGTTGGTGTCATTCGTAGTTTATAGCTTCTAACCAGTCCCAAGTAAGCTACAGTTCTCATTCCCCACAGCTACTGTTTCAAGTTTAGTAATATACCTATCAAGTCTGACTATCCCGTCTCCTCCCCAGCCTGCACACTCTCTAAGCAATGGCCTTGTCTCCTACTCCACAGGGAAAATAAGTAACCTGCACTTGAACTCTTCCATGTGTTCCCTTCCTCCCCCGCACGTAAAACCTACATACTTCTCTGTACAGTTTCCAGTCTTACCACTTTCCTCCTTGTGGTGGAGGAGGCAGCCTTCTCCTGCTTAAGGCTGAATTTCCCATCTGTGCTATAGATCATTGGCAATCTTCCTTTTTTTTTTGAGACGGAGTCTCGCTCTGTCGCCCAGGCTGGAGTGCAGTGGCGCGATCTCGGCTCACTGCAAGCTCCGCCTCCCGGATTCACGCCATTCTCCTGCCTCAGCCTCCCGAATAGCTGGGACTACAGGCGCCCACAACCGCGCCCGGCTAATTTTTTGTATTTTTAGTAGAGACGGGGTTTCACCGTGGTCTCGATCTCCTGACCTTGTGATCCGCCCGCCTCGGCCTCCCAAAGTGCTGGGATTACAGGCGTGAGCCACCGCGCCCGGCCATTGGCAATCTTCCTATCAGTTATCACCTCTCTTGCAGAATTGCCTCAAATGCTCTCTCTTTCCTGCCTCAGTTCCTTCACTGTATAACAATGCTCAATTCATGCACGTCTTTTAAGAAAGACGGGAGGAGGGAATGAGGGGAAGTTCCCTTAACTCTATGAGTTCCCATTTCCCTTTTTTCCTGCTCTTACCCATAGGCAAGCTGCCTGGTTTCCTGGCTACTCAGAAGAGTCATTGTCTACATTCAGTCACTGTCTCCACTAACCTCACGCTGGGAGACCTTAGAGCATATTATTTAAGAGCTCAGTTTTTGAGACGGTCAACGTGGGTTCAAATTCTGCTAGGATCACTTACTTAGCTTTATGACCTAGTACAAGTCACTTAGACTTTGCAAGTCTCTAATTATTATCTTAAATTAGGGATAATCATAACTTCTCAGGGTTGTATGCAAAGTCCTAAGCACAGTGTCTGGAATGTGGTAAGTATACATTCAATGTAACCTGCTACTATTTATTCCTTGAACCTCTACAACCTGGTTGCTCCTCTTCTACTGTTGATACTGCCCCCATGAAGGCCTCCAGTGATCTTCTAGTTGCTAAAGTTTATTAATGTTTTTCCATTTTTAAGACAATATTTTATTTAGTTTCTTCAAGATGTTACATACTGTTGACTCCTCCCTCTTAAAACCAGTCTTTTTTTTTTTTTTTTTTTTTTTGAGATGTAGTCTCACTCTGTCACCCAGGCTGGAGTGCAGGGGCGGGATCTGGGTTCACTGCAACCTCTGCCTCTCGGGTTCAAGCAATTCTCCTGCCTCAGCCTCCTGAGTACCTGGGATTACAGGTGACCGCCAAAGCACCCGGCTAATTTTCGTATTATTTTTAATAGAGACGGGGTTTCACCATGTCAGCCAGGCTGATCTCAAATTCCTGACCTCAGGTGATCTGCTTGCCTTGGCCTTCCAAAGTGCTGGGATTACAGATGTGAGCCACCACACCCGGCCTAAATCCAGTCCTTAAAGTGAGGCACAATAGAGGATCCACTGGGGTGTGGGAAGAAAACAATTTCTATTGATTGTAAGATGTGCCATTACTATACCAATCTCTAAGAAGGAAAAACACTGCTAATTAAATGAAACAGTTTCCTCTGTCATTTAGAAGTTTAGTTAATATTTATTACAAGAATTATTTTAGATGTATTTAAACTTATAAATTTATTTAAACTTACAAATAATGACACTATGATTCATTGTGACTAAGTTCATGTATGCAGAGATACAACATCATCACCATTCCCTTATGGACAGACAATAAAATTGGGAAAATAAGCATTTTACAGTAGAAAAGATATATTTAGTTTATGTCTAACTTTGTAAGAAATTGAATTTTACTAATAGTTATTATGTGGATTAAAATATATATATAACTTGTAAGTATACATATATGGAATTTTCTCAAAAAAACTTTATTGATTGGGTATCAATTTAAAAGGTTTGGAGACCATCAAACCAATTAAGTCGGCCATTAAATCAATGGTCTCCAAACCTTTCAAATTGTAATTCTCCTCATGGTTTCTTTATCCACTCCAGTGTTTTCTTCTTGGCTGCCTTCTTGCCGCCTCGTCCTATCTCTTTTCCTGACATGTTAGTATTCCCCAGATTCTTCATTGTTTAGACACTCCTAGAACTTATCTACTTCTGTGCACTGATAATACTCAAATCTCTGTCTCCAACATAGTTCTCTCCTGCTTTCCAGACTGAAGGGATTAGTGAATTTTTATCGTATTCATTCAGTGTATATCTAAAATTCCTCAAATCTGAAAAATAAATGTACCTTCCTTTAAATCTTCCCCTCCTCCTGAGTCCCTCATCATAGCAAATGGCACCATCATTTACCAGTTGGCCACTTCAGAAGCATGGAATGCATCCTCCCAACAGCCATTTATACTTCTGGATATTATACCTTCCAATAGCTCTAGAATATGTCACCTGCTCTCCTTCTCCTCTGGTACTGCTCTAATTTAGACCTTGGCTGAAACAGAAAATAAGTTATAATAAAGGCCAATAGCTCCATCTACAATGCAAAATTAAAATGAAAAAATAATTTGCATCGTTAATTCATCATGCTAGAGTTACCAAGATAATCAAAATGGTCCAAAACAAAGACATCTGCTATGAGCGGGTATGTGCCAGGGCTCAACACAATATTGTTTTAAGCCCATAATTACCTGGGATGCTGAATTGATTGTTTTTATCCCATAATTTGGTGTCTAGTGACTTAAGTATCTGGCTATTAGAGAAAATCCCATTACTGTTTGGCAAACTATTTCAGACTGGATTGATTAGCCATGAAATGAATGCAAGAGACTTGCACGGTTTAAACATGCACTTAATAGTTTAAATATGAGATGACGTTGACGGCTTTCCAAATAGTGCTGATACTCTAATAGAGCGATTCACTAACATATATCAGTATACTCCTTACATATTCTCATTACCATCCCATTTTTTCTTTTATACTTCTAGAATTCTCCATTTTTAACTTGACAGTATTTCTAAATTCTTCATTCTGACACCTTTCATGGACAATAAACTATGGCAAATACAAGCTAAGCTACCATGATCATCAAGGGATTGCTGACTTTATTCTCCTCTTCCAATTTTTACAATATAAATGGAGACAAGTGTAGTTGGAAAGTGCAATGAAACCCAAGAGCACAGTATACAATTTGAAGAGAAATGTAAGGAGTCTCAATTGTACATGGATTGATCATCATTAAAATGAGAAGTTTCTTTAGAATAATCGGGAGAGTCTTATTGTACCTTAAATATCAGTCATATCTCTAACCTTTTCAATAGCAGCTTATTATAGCCTATATCCTACTAAGATTTCTCTTACCTCTTATCTCACCTATATCCCATTGATACTGTCCTAGTTAACTCTCTCAACATCATCTCTTGCCTGGCCTTTCCTAATAGTTCTTCCAGTCTTATCAACTTTAAAGGTATCCACAACTGCCAGAGTTTTTGTGTAATCTTTTTAAGTTTTACATCTGATTATATCTTTTTGGGTGGGGGAGGTCAAAACCCTTCAATGATCTGCAGTGTACAGAGGATGAGGACGAAGCCCCCTAATGTTGCACACAGGACCTTTCTTGACATGGCTCCACCTTACCATCCAGTATCACCTTTGGATGTTACTGTACAGGCAGACCTTGCTCCACTGCTAGGTATCCATCCGCTCACAGATCCCAAGAGCACTACACTGTGTCATATCTCCATGACGCTACATATTCAGTTAATGCAACTACCCCATATGCCAACCTTCCCAAGTTCCCAGTGTCAATGTGCTACCCCATGGCCTTCCATTCTGGAAAATCTGCCATGACATACTCAAGAAAAATTAGCCAGTCCCTCCCTTAAACTGTGACCCTAACTTCAATATGTCTCTTTTGTTGCACTAAATCCTACCAAATCATAAATGCTCCTTCATACATCTCATTTTCCATTAGCCTCAGAACTACTTGAAGATAGGGAGATATCTTGTCTATTTCTTATCGCTCCAATGCTAACCTTAATAGCTAACAATAATAATAAATATCAGTTATTACACACCAGAACTATGTTTCAGATTCTGATCTAAATGCCTCCTTCATTTAATTCTCACAATAACTTTATGAAGTGAATATTACTATTAGTCCAAATTTATATATAAGAAAAGCAAGACATAGAGTAGGTGCTCAAAAAATGCTAATGAATGTTGTTGCTTTTTAAAAAAATGTAATGTAGTCCTATCATCATTACTCCTGGGAGCTCCCAGATACTATTACAACTGGAAGTTGAAATCTTGGTGCAGGTAAGGTGTGTGCAGTGATATGGATACAGCTACTTGGTTTTAGAAGGAGCTAGATTATCTGCCATGCTGAAGGTCCATGTGTACTGGGCCTCAAGGTTAATTGTGTTGTTTTGTTTTTGTTTTTGTTTTCACATGCTGTACTGGCATTGTAAATCACCGTTCCCTTCCCCAATCTCATCTGGACCTGACCATTATCTACATGAAAGGTTACATGAAGTCTTACTTATGCATTTTCTTAAAATGTCAGACACATAGATAAAGTTACTAGGCCTGGGCAGAAAAAATGCTCACCTCCATATCACAAAGTGGGTAGTCCTTGCACTAATTTAATGTTTATCTACTTGAAGTTCTCTCTCTGGCAAGTCACTACTAAGACAGATTTGAGGGTTACTCTAGATTATAAAAAATAATTGTTCTGTGGAACCATAGTTTTGCAATTTTTAACTGTATCATCATACATGAGCACATGAACTTAGATTATTAACTGATATGGGTCATTTCCAGGAAACATTTGCATGAACATAATAAATGAGAAGCTGGGGGCTGGGTAAAAGACCAGAAGTTGAAGTACTTATAGTACAAGCCTTGGCACCAATTCACACAGTTTGTAGGCAACTGCTTACTACCCACCATGAAGCTGGCCCTTCCAGTGAGGTAGAGAAGTGTTACAAGCACCTTCAATTTCTAGACTAATTCTACTGAGACATCCATAACTCATACTGAAAAATCACAGAAGGTTGAGTTCAGTGATGATCTATACCTCACCTGACCTAGACAAGTAAGGAAGAAACAGAAGGAAGTGGAATAATAAAGTAGTTGAACCCAAGGATTTGACCACCTGGTTCTTTGGGGGAGTCATGCCTGCTGTCCTAACTTTATATTTAAGACATTCTGTCATTACAAAAGGCAGTGATAGAGTAATGAAAGACCACTGCCCAAGGGGAATTAAAGAGTGCAGCTGAGCGAAACCAGGGCACACCCACGCACGCATAACAGTACACTTTTGCTTCTATTCTTTTTAACTCCTTGAGTTTCTTCATGCTCCTAGATGCTGCTGCTTTATTAATTCTTGCTAAATGTGTAGCTCATACCCAAAATCCCTAAAAGAGAGGATTTCATTAGTTCCAATAATCACAGTAGTTTCTGCTGAGAAACCTCTCATACTGGGCCTATAGAACCCGGTGACAAGGCTCCATGCAGATCCCCTCTGATGGCTGTACTCTTTGTGTACTTCTCTTCCAGCATGCTTTTACTCCCAACAACCAGCACCTGCATCTCTTTGTCAGAGGGCTGCCCTCAGACTGCGTGAGGCAGCTTTTTCTGCATGCAGAGATAGCAGACAGTGCCTGGGAATGCATATCCCCCCAGGTTCAGCATTAGCCAATGATTGACAAGTATAGAAGTGTAAATACCCCAGCTCCCTTAGCCCTGGTGGAACTGTCTATGATGTGACCCCTGCATCTCCAGACCCACTCCCTGTGGAATTGAGACAGTTACCTTCCACAGCGCTTTGCTTGATTCCACCCTTGTTTGTCTTACTTTTCTTTCCTGTTGCATGTTCCCCACTACCCTACTAGTGGTTTTCTGGGAATATGTCCTACCTCAAGAGTCCTGTGGCAACAAGACAAACTCCCTGGATTTTATTTGCAGATTTATTTTCACCAGGGCCTGTTTATACAAATCTTCATCCCAGTACCTGCTTCTGGGGAACCCATCCATCTCAGAAAAGGCCATTTCATATTCTGTTAAGCCACTTAGAGATTGGCTTGTCTTTCAGGCAAGCACCCATCCCTCATCCAATCAGCTATGATGAGGGTTGAGGGTCATGTGGAATGGAGAATTATAATATGTGCCTCATCAGGGGCTTTGAATATGGGCCATGGCAACCTCTCAGAGTATAAGAAGCACAAGGCAAGAACCAGAACTCTCTCCAGATAATGCATTCATATTCATTTGGATAGTGTCTGCTGGGCTTTAGAATGGCAAAGTGATAACAAATGCAGGCAACAATTGTGAACTGAGTGTGTCAAATTAAAGAAACTAAAGTACTCTCTGTATCCAATGTGGAAATGACAATGTGTCAATGTCATTTAAATATGAGATGAATTAAATATGAGACATATTTTGTCTCAAAATATGAGACAAGAATATAAGAAACAAACCTGGGAATATAACTTCAATAGGAAACACACACATAACACACGCACACACATAGAAAGCCTCCATAAATCAGCCTTTCTCACTGAGAACAATGTGAGTTGAACCACGCTTAAGAACCTTAATAATATATTCTTAGTTTTTCATTAACTCACAGGCGAAGTCTGAGCACCCATGGGACAGAAACCTATTACAGCTATTTACATGGTAGACAGGATACACTTTTATTTATGATTGTATTCTGTTTTTAATTTTTGAATTGTTAGGTATCTATCTTTCATTCTACAAATTGCATACAGTAATATGGTAGGTGATTTATACCTTACATTATTTCACTGTAAGAATAATAAAACACTAAAAAAATCCTTTAAACCAAATAACTATTGAACTCACACAAATGTCATCATATACTAACAACATTATAAAACAATAGAACAATCGATGAAGTCACAAAATATACAAGGTGTCTTTGAAGGAATTGAGGATAGAAGGACCCATAAAGATTCTGCCCAAATTCGCTTGTAGTGGCCTCATTTAGCACAGTGGTCCAGACCCCACTCCCCAAAAGGGAGAAGAAACACCCAGTGTCATTTATAGAATAAACAAAGGTTTCCATTTTTATTCTTGAGTGATCATCCATTGTTACTCGGTATTCTTTCACTTGTATTAAAACGAATTGTGCCAGAGAGTAGGGAATAAAAACGTAAGACTTGGTGCCAGCTCCCATGTGAATGACAAGTATCTACATAATTGTCATACAAAGGAAAATCTGTCAGGCATCCTCATTCTAACTGATAGAATCAGGGTTGGCTTCATGGAAGAGGTCTATTTGAACTAGAATTCAGGGAACAATATAATTTCTGAAAAGAAGCAGTAGGGAGGCTGGGCGCGGTGGCTCACGCCTGTAATCCCAGAATTTTGGGAAGCCGAGGTGGGTGGATCACCTGAGGTCAGGAGTTCAAGACCAACCTGACCAACATGGTGAAACCCTGTCTCTACTAAAAACACAAAATTAGCCAGGTGTGGTCACAGGTGCCTGTAATCCCAGCTACACGGGAGGCTGAGGCAGGAGAATCACTTGAACCCGGGAGACGGAGGTTACAGTGAGCCGAGATTGCACCACTGCACTCCAGCCTAGGCAACAAGAGTGAAATTCCACCTCAAAAAAAAAAAAAAAAAGGAGAGAAAAGAAAAGAAGAAGAAGAAAAAGCAGTAGGGAATAGGATGCTCTAAGGGCTTATTCCAGTGATTATCATTTTTCACTATCTCAGGTGAAAGTAACCCCTGCAAGTCTTAGCATCTTTTTCTTTCAGAGCTTTTCATTCATCTGTCTTTAGGAAGAGAAGCAGGAAGGCTGATTGGCTCTTTTTCTTACAAAAGAGAGCAATTATGTTATTTTTGGAAAGTCTCTCACAGCTATCTTATCTCCATTTCCACTGCAGCCACTAAAATTCAGACTTCCATTATTGTTCCCCTAGACCTTTGCAAGAGTCCTGATCGATTTCTCTATCTCTTGTCTCCCATCAAATTGCTACCACTTTCAGACCAATATTATCAAAACAAGGCTCTCATTATGTCATTCTTTCCACTCAGAAACCTTTAGTGAGACCCAAACAACTGCCAAATCCGGTACCTATCCCCTGTTTAGCATTCAGACAGATGCCAAAGAAGACCAGACTGAAGAAAGAGCAAGGCCAAGATCACAAAGAACGAACGACCGGCATCATTAAGATGTTATCTTTCTCAAATTAGTTCTTAAATTAAATGCAGTTCCAATGAAAAGCCAAAAAGGTTTTTCATGAAAGTTGGATGCACTGATTCTAAAGTTCAGATAGAGGAGCAAAAGGGCAGGAATAGCCAAGGTAATTTGAAGAGGAAAAACAAGTGAACTGTTTCACTCTACCAGAAATTGAGACTTATTCTAAAGGTATAATATATAAAAATATTATGCTACTATTGGTGCAAAGATGGGGAGAAAACATTTTAATGAAGCTATATACAAAGCCCAGATACTGTCCCATTAATTTATGAATGTGTATGTACAACAGAAGCAGACTATGAATCAATGTAGAAAGGATAATTTGGGATAATTAAACATTTAAAAATTTCTATTTTTCATCATAAAGCCAAATGTACCCCAGGTGGATTAAAAATCTAAAGGTGTAAAGGAAAATGTCTTAATGTTTACAAGAAATTATAGGAGAATAATTTTATGATCTTCAAATAGGAAAGGAATTCTTAAACAAGGATGAAATGCATCATCACAAAGAAAAGATTTATACAGGTGAATAAATCAAAGCTTAAAATGTCTATACAATAAAATACACCACAAAGAAAAAAGACAGTCCTCAAATC